>NW_026606096.1:17132500-17362500 GCF_029834395.1 Sorex fumeus | reverse complement strand
AGTTTATTGTTATCTGCTCTGAGGTACTTGGGTTGTTTCCAGATTTGGGCTATTGTTACAATGAACTTAAGCTTGTAGAGGTTTTTTTCTGCATTGCTCTTTCGGGCTGTTGGGTTATATTCCAAGTGGAAGTGGAATTGCTGACTCAAATGGAAACTCAATTTATAATTTTTTGAAGAATACTAAAATTGTTTTTCATATATTTTTTCATAAAAACTGGACTAATCTGCATTCCTGGCAGCAGTGAATCATGGTCCCTTTTCTCATAGACATCCATACTGGTTGCTATTGTTCTTTCTGAGGACTAGCGGTCTCTGTGGAGTGAGGTGATACCTCCTTTTGTTGATCTACATTGCTCTGATGGATGATAAATGAGGCAAAGCATTTGGAATTTACATGAGAGAGGTAAAAGCTACAAATGTAAAATTTTATTGATATGTTTTTGGTTTTAGGTGTGGTGCTTAGGGCTTCCTCCTGGCTCTGTGCTCAGGGCTCACTTCTGGCAGGTTTGGGAGACCATATGGGATGCTAAGTATTGATGCGCATGTGCAAGGATCTAATTTCTTATGATTTAAATCTTACATTTGAGTCCCTTAGATTATTCTTTATCTTCCCATTCACCACTTGAATATAAGAGACTTCTTATTTGCCCGTGTTGAAACACTAAAACTAAGCTTAAAAAAATAATAAAGTTATTTTTATTTATCTTGGTTAACTCATTATAAAATGAAGCAAAACAGTGTAATTTTTTTCTCCAGCTAAAAGATATTCATATAATTAAACTTCTGTCATTTCCATAGATAAACCAGTAGTCACTGTTTCAGTGAAACAGTCACATTTATTTGCTTGATTTTGAAATGTGTATTTGGATGTGCAACCTTGAAAAAGATTACATTCAAAACAATTTCCAATTGCAATTTGATGATGCAGGTCACATATTTAACTTATGAGCTTTGTGGCTTGTTGCTATAGTTTGAGAGGCTTGGAAATGAGTTGTGCCAGTTAATGGTTGCATAAGTGGATAAACAAGGCTGGATCAGTTCAGCAAAGCATCAAATCACCAGTGAAAGGAAAATAAAAACAGCTTCAACCACCCAACTCCATTTAGCAGCTGAAAAAAAAATCAGATGACCTTAAGTTCATCTAATATGAAATAAAGTCTTTTTCTATAGTAAATATCCTTATCCTGCATCTTAGGCAATAAAACATAAATCTAACTAAATGAGCTGTACTTTAGATAATCATTTTAATGATAATATTTTTTCAGAGCTGGAAAAAAGATATTTTTTTTAATTAAGCATCATCTAAAACACACATATTTCTCTTTTGTTTTGTTTTGGTTCGGTTTTGGTGCCACTCGTGGTAATACTCAGAGATCACTCCTGCAGTGCTTGGATACAAGATGGGGTGCCAGGGATGGAACCTGAGTGAGCCGTGTGCAAGGCAAATACCTTCCTACTGTGCTCAGGTCCCGATACTAATTTTTTATGTCTAAAATTTGGAGGCAATATTATTAACTAAGTTCACTATTAATTTTAATCAAATTAAATTAAAATGAGCATAGGACTTTATTTAGTCCAATCCATTAAATTTCAGTCCTCTCTTTGTTAGTAGCATTATATAGTGTAAAGAGAGAGAAGACTTTAGATAAGGGAACAGTACATGATCCAAGTCAAACTCTGCCTTGGCCAGTTGTGTAAACACAAAAGGGCGACATCGGTCTATCTCTCCCACTGGCCGCATTCAGTAGTCTCAGGCTGTTTCCCCCACTCCAGGGATGTCTATGGTGATGGGCAGGTGAAGGAAGGAAACAAGAGCCAGACTGGTTGGTCTCAGTTGCAGTTTATTCCAATCCTCTCTCCACTGCCTCTCCCAGCCCATTCTCTTTTTTTTTTTTTATTACTCAATCTTTTTTTTTTTAAATTTATTTATTTATTGAATCACTGTGGGAAAGGTTACAAAGCTTTCAGGTTTAGGTCTCAGTCATGCAAATATCAAACACATTTCCCTTTACCAATACTTATTGTTTACCATGAAGAACCCCAATAAGACCCCACCCCCCACCCCTCCCAGTCCCTGTGAGGCAAATGAATTCTAGTTAACACTCTATCTGCTTTGATTAGATTCATTGTTTCATTAAAAGATTCACCACTATTATTTAGAGTTTACCCCCCCCCCAAATCAGACATGCTGAAAAAGCATTGTGAAGTGATTTGCTTTCTACAGCTGGGTTCAAGAATTAAATGTTGGTTTTGGATTTCTGCTATTTTACTTATTGACCCTGGAAGTATTTCTACTGAAAGTCAGATAGTTAAGAAATTGGTTTCTGTGCTCTGGAGTGGTAGTCGTGCTGGAGAGCCGCTCGTGGGGGGCAACTGGTGGCCTCGGTAGGGTGTGAAGGGCGGACCGAAACGCCCCCCTTCCCATGAGGTTTTAGTCGCCCCCACACCCCCGGCTCATACCTGCTGTCCACGAGGCTCCCATGCAGCCGCCATCTTTCTTTCCAGGGAGGAAAGGGCGAATGGGGCAACACCCTTTCCCCTCCGGACAGACATGATGGCCTGGATTAATGCATAGTCCTTTCACTTTTCTGCTCCAAGCTACTGGTTTCTGCATTAAGTCCTTGTGCTTCTGGGACTGTGGCCGTGCTGGAGAGCCGCTCGTGGGGGGCAACTGGTGACCTCGGTAGGGCGTGAAGGATGGACCGGAATGTCCCCCTTCCCATGAGGTTTTAGTCGCCCCCACGCCCCCATCCCAGCCCATTCTTACAGTCTCATTATATCCCATAAAAGAAACCCATGTCATGAAAGGCCCAGGTTCTCTTAGACCTGTGAACTCCGATTCTCTCACTGTCACCTCCAGGTTCTCTCAAACATGTGTTCCACCAGAGAGCCCCGGAAATCTCTTTATATAGATCATGGTACCTCTAAAGGGCTCAATACAGTGATGTCAACAAAAGGAGTTACAGAAAGAACATTGGGGCAGCAAAACATACTTTGTTTCTTTACACCTGCAGGCCAATAATTTTGGCCTCCGAAAAGAAGATACAAAACCAAAACTGAAAGCTTTCACAAGCACTTTCACAAGTTACAAGCACTTGGATTTGCATCCCAAAGACCAATCTGCTAGAGCTTGGAATCTACATCCCAAAGACAAGAATCTGAGCCTTGCATCCCATAGTCTGGTTAGAGCTGGGAATCCAACATCCCAAAACTCAGGCCTGGCTAGCACCTGAGATCTGCAAATCTAAGACCGGCCAGGTTTCTGTGAGAAAAGGAAAACTGCCTCTTACAATATACTGAAATTATTTACTGAAGGCAGCTTGAAAGGGAAAAATGTTCAGCCTCATTCAAACTAATCAGAACACACGGGAAAGCCGCTTCTAGGACAGATTCTCATTTAGCAGATCAACCCACCCTAGAACGGAATCCCCTGGGTGTGTTTCTCCTCTCCTTGTCCAACAAACATATAAGCATACATAATATAAATCATTTTGTATGGACACACTAAGAAATACCTTAAGTTTATGGAATTGCTCTCCTAGGGCCATCTCGATCTCAGACTAGAGTACTCAGGCCAGATAGTCTTTCCTATCCCTAGCAGGGTTCTAGTCTCGTTGTTACTTTTGAATCATGAGAGCATTTGTCTATGATCAAATTCCTAACTTAAAGTTAAGAATCGTGGCACTTTGGCCTGGCCCATCTTGATGCCAGGGTAGCACATAGCCTACCGCTTGCCCTGGTTCCATCTGGTCCCTTGTCGGGACCCTTCCTTTGTGAGCACTAGGAAGGGAGGGCAACTGAGACTTAAGTTGAGAAAGCAGATGCCCGGGAATAAATAATATTCAAAGCCAATTAAGTCCTAAGTTACAAACCATAATATTAATTGTCTTCCTGTATCTATACAACAAAGACATTGCATTAAAGTAAACTATTCAAAATACATAGGAGAGGAGAAAGGCAATATTAACTTACAATACAAGTTCAGTGTCCTAGAAGGATATGACCTTACAAATCAACAGCTTCTGATTAGGTGAAAAGCTGATTAACTGGTTGGGGAAGAGAGCACAAAGAAGTGGTAAACAAAGATAAACAAAATAATGGGAGGGACTTGGGAGCACTGTGATAGGTGCAACCTGATAAACCTTAGCTCCTTGTGGCAAGGGAGAAAGGACAAATTGTTATCCTACAGCCAGACATTAGAATTCATGAGAAGGAGTATTTTCTCCTGAGGATTTGCTCCACGTCAGACAGTCAGAATCTTTGAGAGGTTTATAGCTAGCATTCAGTTCTGAAAATAAGCCTGTAAGGACTACAGAAAATTGATTCGAAAGGTAGGAATACATGTCTTTTATGTGTGAGGCCCTGAATTACATTCAAGCACTCTACCCTGAGTACCCCTCATACGGACTCTATACTAATAATATTAATATTAATCCTCATCAACCTGGAAAATAGGTATCTTTGTTATAGCTCTCAAGAAAAAACTCGGGACTTCATGAAGCATGAGGGAACTGTGAAAGGATAAACCCAGAATTAAAACTCAGATTTCTTGCTATCTTTGCCCTTCACAAAAGATTGAGCCTTCACTACTCAAATAATGAAATGGGTTCTTTTATCTCATGAAATGGGTTTCAGAATGAAATGGGTTCCTTTTTCTTATAAAAGTTGAAAATAGAAATTAAGCTGCTTTTTTCTGCATTGATGCACCGCCCAAATCTCATTCACACGCTTTTCCCTGCTCTCACCAATAGTTTATGATCTTCATATAGTTAAAGGATTGCATTGAATATTTTTAACTTTTACCCTAACTAAGTATAAAAGGATATCTTAATATCCGCTTCTCCCCATCAAAAAAAAAAAAAACTTCTTTCAGTAGTGATAAGGAAATCAACTGAAATAATCAGCATAAATGTGCTTTGAATGGTTTAAGGAAGCCAACAAACTGAGGCCATAATTATGCTTCCATTATGAAGCAACAATAATTTTACTTTGCAAACAAAAAAGACTTTAGAACAGTCTGCAGCCAGGTCCTTTATTCAGTACCCAAAAAGTCATTGAAAAGATCGTTTTTAAATGATTCAAAACTGGAGTCATCTGTTGAGAGTTTGAGTGCAATTACAAGATTAAAGTAGAAGATGAATTCTCCTGCTTATAAGGGATAAGATTTCCTCACAAAGCACTTACTTTAAAAAAAAAAAGGAGTCATTGTGAGCTTTTTTCAGCCCACTTGAATGCATATAAATTTGAATGCATTTAAGAATTAAATATGTCCCTTGCCAACTTTATGATGCAGAATTATTTTGGCGCGGTGAGGAGGAACACTTTGCATTGTTTAAACACTATTCCTGACTCTTTGCTTAGGAGCGACCCCTGTTGGTATCCAGGGGACCATATGCAGAGCTAGAAATCAAGCCAGGGTTGGCCACATGTAAGACAAGCCCCCACCTCTTGTTCTATCTCTCCAGCCCCAGAATGTCTTTCTTAAAAATCTGGGAAACATTTCCCTGAAATGGAATCAGGAAATGAAAGTCCCTGTATCCTGATTTCTGTGGGAGGCAGTGCTTGATTCATCATCACATGCCTGGTGCTAAACTACTGAAACTAGTCTAAAAGGAATTCAAAGCTGAACTCAGAATAAAAACCAGCAAAGTCTCCTGCTTCGGGGTTGCTGAGAAAGTAAAGAATGTTTTCCTTATATCATCATTCCCCCTACAGCATAACAAGATAAATTACCCATAGGCAGAACCCTTGCTGAACCTTTATGCCTCAGAGGGCCTACTCACAAAGGTATTTATGGACCACCCTGGTGCTGAGTGGTCTGCAATACTCCTTTCTAAAATAAGCTTCTTGGCTCTTTCCCTCTATAAACTGCTTCTTGTGAACATTCATTCAGACATAATTGTTCACTGCAATGTGATTTAAGGTTCTTCCAACCTACTGACTTGTTGCCAATAAAGCTCTCCTCTACCTGTCTTGTTGAGGAAGGTTCTATTGTGCAGTCTCCACTGATGTGGACTCCCCAGCCGAGGTCCTCAGATCATTATCACTTGTCAGATTCTATCTTGGTTCAACGAAAGCCAAAATAGTGTAACACTGTGGTTTTTCTCAGAGAGGGGCTGGTCTGTCCTCCAAACCACAAACCTCAATTCAATCTTTCCTTTTTTGTTTTCACTGTTTAGGTTTTGTTCGCTTGTCTGTTTGTTTTGATCTCTTAACCTCAGACAGTCCATCTCAGTTGTTTTGTTTGTATCATGTCGTTTGGGAGAAGGGGACTTTCAATCTTATTTCTAAGGAATTACAAAGGTAGAAGTTTCACACTTGTGTATGATTAAGCAGCACAAACCATTATTACATTCATGCTCTTCGAATAAATAACAGTGCACAAACCATAAAATTAATCTGAAAATATTTATAGATGTAATTGGCTTTATTAAATGATCTATGAATTGGGATCATCCTATCTGGCAAGATAAAAGTCACCGACAAGGGGTTACCATACAGTGCTCAAGGACCTGGAACCAAGGGATCACTAAGAAAAAGATGGCTGGAGGAATCAGTAGGAATGGGAGATGTGTGCAGAAAGTAGATAAAGGAACAAACATGATAACCTCTCAGGGTCTGTATTGCAAACCATAATGCCCAAAAGCAGAGAGAGATTATGGGGAATCATATCTGACATGGAGGCAAGGGGATGGTGGGAGAGGGGGGTATACAGGGTATTGGTGGTGGGGAGTGTGCACTGGTGGAGTGATAGGTGTTTGATCATTGTGTGATTGTAACCCAAACATGAAAGCTTGTAACTATCTCACGGTGATTCAATAAAATTTTTTAAAAAAGGTCCTGGGACTCAGGGGCTTAGCCCAAGGATTCCTGGCCCATTGCAGAAGAGACTTTAGTGTTAATGACCAAGATGCTTATTGCTGCCATACAACGTACCACCAACACCACACCTGACAAAGCTCGGGGGCCACCATATTTTGACATTTTTTACCATCTATGCAGATAAAAATCCATGCACCAATCAGATGTTGCTGATTTTAATTTCTAATCAATTCTTATCTCCTCTTGGACTAGTTTCATAGCCTTCCAAAAGAACTGTAACATGTGGAAACTTGCTAATCATTTAGTACATGAAGTATTATATACTTTAAGTGTAAATTACGTTGTGATAGTCATGATTCGCAGACATATTAAATTAAGGAATTGTTCATCAATGTTCATTCTCTTGGATACCAGCTAACCGATTTTTTTGTTTGTTTTTTTTTAAATCTTAGAGGTAAGGAAAAAGTTTTTGAAGCCCATATAACTTCCATTTTTAAAGGTTTATAATGGCCATCAACACATTAGATCTGATATAACTTGCAGCCAAGAAATCTGCCTCACTTTGTTTAGTCTAATTGTCTCTATATTTACCTGACCTTAGAGAATATTTTACAACTTAACCTACTGTTACCCCAAATAATGTTCATGCTATACAAAACAAAGTTTTTGCCTATGAGGAATTACTGAGTTTTTCTTTTTTCCCCCCAATATTTAAATTTACTATAGCTTTAGAACATACTTTGGAAAGTAGTGATCGAAAACCAGCACTGAAAATTCAAATTTTCCCACACCCATTTAATCATTTGAACAGCAAGGGGGAAAGCACATACTTGATTAATCACAAAGTGATGCTATAAAGCGGTTTGCTTCAAAGTTTAGCATATGGCACCAGCTGCAATTCAAGGATTTTGCTTAATGGGGATTAACAAACACAGCTGGAAGATTCTGTTAATCATTTAGAAAGAGTCGTCTGTAGAAGTAAATTTGAACCTATTCGCTTTTCTTGAATTTTTGGATAGTGCTCTCTCTAAATGAAAGTGGCTTTCATATTATTCCCGTGGAGTGAAATTGACAGGATCCTTTTCTATAATTACGTGAATTGTTGTTAATCAAATTTATTGCTTTTACAGGGATTTATCCAACCTAAGTTCATAAATAAGCAAAATAAATAAATGTTTCCTTGAAGAGGTAGTTTTGTCTAAGGTTTAGTCCCCAGAGTGAGAATTCAAATCACCTGCCTCTGCATTTAATCTGGACACATACAGAAACTTCTGTTCCATGATACATACAAAAACATAATTTGTTATTCCACTCCACTTATTTCTTTATTTATTTTGGTGTTTTGGGCCATACCCAGCAGTGCTCAAGGGTTATTTAGGGCTTTGCACTCAGAAACCATTCCTAGTGGTGCTCTGGGAACCATATGGGATTCCAGGGATAAAACCAGGGTTGATCACATACAAAGCAAGCACCTTACCAATGTACTACCTCTTCAGATTCCTCCACTCCCTTTAGCAACACTTTTTTTCCTGGATTATCTTGCCCAAGCAAAAATTATTATTGTTATTTACAGGAACTTCCTGAAAATTTTCATTAACTCTTCAAGATAAAGTATTAACAGTTGATATATCAAGATTCTTGTTTTGATCTTTCTTCTAAGTCCCACTTGTAGTATCATGAGCCTCCCCAATTCTATAAAACTTTCAATTTCTCACAATTTTTTACTTATGGATTGTTATATGTAGAATTTTTTTCATAACACCCATATTCATCTGTCGAACTCAAGAAGATAGTACTTCAGAATTATTATATTTATGAAGATATATGCAGGATTAATCAAGTTTGAATTAGGTTGTTAAATGAGCACTAATCCAATATCCCTACAGATTCAAGGTGATAGGTACAAGGAAATGTCATCTGAATATACATGAAGTGTGATACATTTATACTTCATTCATTCCATGATACATACATAAGGAGGATACATTCTGATACATGTATTAACCAAGAAATAGCAAATATTGCTAATGAACCCCCAGAAAATGGAACAGATAATGGAACAGATTCTTTGAGAAAGCCTCAAAAGGAATCAACGCCATTCTTGGACTTTCTCCAGAATTCATACAATAATTTTTGACTACTTAAGCCACCTCAATTGTGATTATTTGTTATGGCTAATCTGATAGTTTGCTGATATAATATTCCATTATATAAAGCAAATTGAGATGCTCTCCCAATTTTCAGATATTTCCAATGCTCTCAGACACAGTGTTCTTTCTTTAGTAAGCATTAAATTCAGCTTTTTCCTATTAATAAACTGTTACTCATTCTTGCTAATAGTCTGGAGTTTCATTGAATCTAAGAGGTTTTCATCCAAATATTATACTGTGAATTATTAGTAATAACAGGTAAGTCCATGATTATTAGTAATGGCCATAAGTTACAACAAAGTTGTGGCGAGAGACAATAATAGAGATATGATCAGCAAAGTTATAGGAGCTCAAACCCTATTGCAGAGTTTAATTTTTTTTTCCAAAACAATGTAATATAGTTGAAATATGTAATCCAGAAAATAAAAATTGGATACATAAGCCATAAAGTCTGACTAATCGCTATTTCATCTTAAATCATTTATAATGCATGAATGATGTATGATTAAAGTTTTGAACCTACTCTTAGGGAAATTGAATCATCTAATACACAGGCATAGCACATAGTTCAGGAAAAGTGAAAAGTAGTCCCAGATGTATTAGATGACTAGACATGTAGCTTTAGTGAAAATTAAGAATCCTAAATCAAAGATGATATGAGCAAAACATTTTGTGAGATGTGAGGTTGAAGCAGGTTTGTTTAACTGGGGAGACCTTTAAAAAATGAAAAATAGAAATTTCATATGATCCAGTGATTTTCCTCATGGAAATCTACTCCCAAAACATTACTAATACACTAAACAGCAATGATTTATACGCACCAATGTTCATCACAGTGTTATCCAAGATAGTAAAAATCAGATGGAGGGGTGGAGAAGGGGAAGCAAAAACAGATGCCCAAAAAGAGAAAAAAGGTTAAGAAAATTATGGTAGATGCATATAATGGGATGCTCTTCAGTTGATGAAAGATGAAAGCTTTCAGTTACCTGCAACCTGGAACAAATTGTAGGCGATGGGACTGGGGAGATAACTCAATGGACTAAATGCATGCATTACACGAGGGAGGCCTGGGTTCAATTCCTGACATCACAGGGCCATGCCACATCACCTGCTCAAAACTTTATTCATACATGAGTCATGCATAATTTATTTTGAATAATTTAAGATGAAATAGCAATTAGACTTTATGGCTTATGTACAATTTTTATTTTCTGGTTTATATATTTCAGTTATATTTTGTTTTGGAAAAAATTTAAACTCCATAATAGGGCTTAAGCTCATATAACTTGTGACCCCAAACACTGAGTCTAAGAATAGCCCTGACAGGGGCTGGAGAGATAACACAGCGGGTAGGGCATTTGCCTTGCACGCGGTCGACCCGAGTTCGATTCCCAGCATCCCATACTGAGAACCGCCAGGAGTAAATCCTGAGTGCAGAGCCAGGAGTAACCCCTGTGCATCGCCAGGTGTGACCCAAAAAGAAAAAAAAAAAAGAATAGCCCTAACAAAAAAGTATAAGTTGAAGTCAAAGTGACATCTGCACTTGTTTGTTCATTGCAGCACTCTTCACAATAGCCAGAATCTGGAAAAAACCTGAGTGCCCAAGAACAGATAACTGGTTAAAGAAACTTTGGTACATTTATGCAATGGAGTACTATGTAGCTGTTAGAAAGGATGAAGTCATGAAATTTACATACAAGTGGTACTACATGGAAAGTATCATGTTTTAGCAAAATGAGTCAGAAAGAGAGACTAGAAAGATTGCATTCATCTGGGCAACATAAAGTAACAAAATAGGAGACTAACACCCAAGAGTGGCCGAGATAAGTATCAGGAATTCTGTTCCATGGCTTGGAGGCCAGCCACACACTCTAGGGGAAAAGGGAGCTCAGATAGATAAAGGAGCACCAAATAAAGGGTGTTGGGTAGATAATCCCAGGATGGGAGAAGCATGCTGAAAGTAGACTATAGACCAAACATGATTGCCACTCGATGCCTCTTTTGAAAACCACAACACCCAAAAGGAGAGAGAGAACAAAAGGGTATGCCCTGCCACAGAGGCAGGGTGAGATGGGGGAGATGGGGGGTGGGAGGGATACTGGGATCTGTGATGGTGAAAAATGGGCACTGGTGAGGGATGGGTATTTGATCATTGTATAATTGAAACCCAAGCACAAAAATTTGTAAGTCTACAACTGTACTTCATGGTGTTTCGCTAATAAAAATTTAAAAAAAAAAAAGAATAGCCCTGAGAATTGCTGAGGAAAAATAAGCATTGTGAGGGAAAAGGAAGAGAGAAAGAAAGAAAGAAAGAAAGAAAGAAAGAAAGAAAGAAAGAAAGAAAGAAAGAAAGAAAGAAAGAAAGAGAAAGAGAGAGAGAAAGAAAGAAAGAAAGAAAGAAAGAAAGAAAGAAAGAAAGAAAGAAAGAGAGAGAGAGAGAGAAAGAGAAAGAAAGAGAGAGAGGAGAGAAGGAGAGGAGAGAAAGAGAAAGAGAGAGGGAGGAAAGAGGAAGGAAGGAAGGAAGGAAGGAAGGAAGGAAGGAAGGAAGGAAGGAAGGAAAAGAGAGAAATAAAGAGAAAAAGAAGAGAGAAAGAAAGAAAATAGGGAGGGAGGGAGGAGAAGAGAAAGAGGAAACCATGTCAAGGGAAGTGAGTCAGAAGGCAAACGCCAAATACCAAATGATCTCACTCATATGTGAAGTGTAAAGAAACAAAGTGAGCAATTAGACAATACCCAGTGGAAACACCCCAGAAACATTGCCAACAGAACAGTTAATTGAAACTGCAAATGGGGAATCTTAGAATAGTGGTGGAGGATTACTCACTCTCTGGTGGAGGGTAGGGGGATGATGAAGTAGCATATCAAATTTAAAAAGTAATATAAGAAGTGTTGTAAACCACATCACCTTAATTTTAAAAGAAGGAAGGGAAAAAGGATTGTTTAGATATTGTTTAACATCAAAGTACGATTGAAACATGCATTAATAAGTTGTACAGAATAATGATATGTAAATGTTTTATTTTCACCTGGGAAATATATGATAAATTTGGTCAGAAATTTACTTGAGGGGATTTTATCTTTGCAATAATAAGGGAGGTCACCTTAAACCTAGAGATAAACCATTGATAGGTACATTACTAGGTGGAGAAAGAGTATTAAATGATGCATTCTACCAGATTCACAAATAAGTTCACCCAACCGTTGGGGCCGTGGGTTTCCCTAGATATTTCTCTAGCTACAGAGTGACAAGAAAAAGGTAAGTTTTATCCAGTTGAACGAAAAACAGCCAATTTAGGTTTAACTTAGTTAATTCACTTCAATTGCCAAGCCTTCTGGTTTTCCTACCTCCCATCTTTTTAATCACCTCTAACATTGTTCAAAATGGCAATAGTCTCCAAAGCATTATACAGATACAATGTGATCCCTATAAGGATACCCGTGAAATTTTTCAAAGAAATGAATCAAACACTCCTAAAATTAATATGGAAAAACAAACCCTTACAAATAGCTAAAGCAATTCTGGGGAAAAACAAGATGGGAGGCATCATCTTCCCGAACCTCAATCTCTACTACAAAGTGGTAATAACTAAAACAGCATGGTACTGGAACAAAGGCAGAGCCGCAGATCAATGGAACAGGATTGAATACCCTTATACATACCCTCAAATATATGATCATCTAATCTTTGATAAGGGAGAAAGAAATGTGAAATGGAGCAAGGAAATCCTCTTTTAAAAATGGTGCTGGCAAAACTGGACAGCTACATGCAAAAAAAAAAAAATGGGCTCAGACCTCTACCTAACACCATGCACAAAAGTCAGATCAAAATAGATAAAAGACCTCAACATCAGACCAGAATCCATCAGGTACATTGAAGACAAGGTTGGCTAAACCCTTCACGACATTGAAGTTAAGTTATCTTTAAAGGTGACACTCCACTGTTCAAGAAAGTGGAAACAGAGATAAACAAATAGTACTATCTTAAACTGAGAACCTTCTGCACCTCAAAAGACACAGTAACCAGAATACAAAGACAATCTACAGAATGGAAAAGGATATTCACCCAATACCGATCTGGTGGGCTAGAGTAACAGTACAGCAGGTAGGGCATTTGCCTTGCACGAGGCCATCCCAGCCAACCCAAGTTTGATTCTTCCGCCCCTCTTGGAGAGCTTGCCAAGCTACTGAGAGTATCTCACTCACACGGCAAAGCCTGGAACGCTACCCGTGACGTATTCTATATGCCAAACACAGTAACAACAAGTCTCACAATGTTACTGGGCCCGCTCAAGCAAATCAATAAACAACGGGAGAACAGTAACAGTGATAGTGCCCTGTTTGATAAGGGGTCTATATCAAGGATTTACAGGGCAATGGTTGAACTCTACAAAAAGAAAACATCCAACAGCATCAGAAAATGGGGCAATGAAATCAACAGAAACTTTCTCAAAGATCATTGTGTGATTGTAACATGAAAACTTGTGACTATCTCACGGTGATTCAATAAAATTAAAAAAAAAAAAAGAAAAATCCGAATGGCCAAAGGGCACATGAAAAAATGCTCTTCATCACTAATCATCAGAGAGCTGCAGATCAAAATAGCAATGACATATCATCTCACACCACAGATACCAGCCCACATCCAGATAAACAAAAGCAACCTGTGTTGGCGCGGATGTGGGGAGAAAGGGACTGGCCTTCACTTGCTGGGTGGAATGCTGACTGGCTCAGTCCTTTTGGAAAACAGTATGAACACCTCTCAAAAAATTATAAATTAAGCTCCCATTTGACTCAGCAATACCACTTCTGGGAATACATCCCAGAGATGCAAAAAAGTATAGTTGAAATGACATCTGCACTTCTATGTTCATTGCAGCACTGTTTATAATAGCCAGAATATGGAAAAAAAAAACCCGAGTGTCCGAGAACAGATGACTGGTTAAAGAAACTTTGGTACATCTACACACTTGAATACTATGTTGTTGTTAGAAAGGATGAAGTCATGAAATTTGCATATAGGTGGATCAACATGGAAATATCATGTTAAGTGAAACGAGTCAGAAAGAGAGGGACAGACATAGAAAAATTGCACTCATTTGTGGAATATAAAGTAACAGAATGCGAGACTAACGCCCAAGAATAGTAGAGAAAAGCACCAGGAGGATTACTCCACAGCTTACAAGCTGGCCTCACATTCTGGGGGGAAAGGCAGATCAGAGAGAGAATGGACCACCAAGTAAAGGGTGCTAGGAGGGCCTGCTCAGGATTGGAGATGTGGGCTGAAAATAGACTATAGATCAAACATGATGGCCACTTGTTACCTCTATTGTGAGCCACAACACCCAGATGAAGAGATAGAGCATAAGGGAATTCCCTGCCACAGAGGCAGGGTGGGGTGGAGGCGACTGAGTGGGGGTGGGAAGGATGCTGGGACGATTGGTGGTGGAAAATGAGCACTGGTGGAGGGATAGGTACTCAATCATTGTATGACTGAAAAGCAAGCACAAAAGTTTGTAAGTCTGTAACTGTAACTCACGGTGATTCACTAATAAAAAAAATTTAAAACATATATTTTCAGGTCTTTTTCCTTTTCTTATT
The DNA here is from genome assembly GCF_029834395.1 of Sorex fumeus. NCBI lineage: Eukaryota > Metazoa > Chordata > Mammalia > Eulipotyphla > Soricidae > Sorex > Sorex fumeus. The sequence goes on along the minus strand of NW_026606096.1, from coordinate 17,347,928 downwards.
TTTTCTCTTTTGGTGGACATTAGGGAAGAAGCAAAATCAGACATTTTGTTAATTTTCCAGGGAACTTTGCACTTGTGTGTAGAGAAATGTAAGTATCCCTGAACTTCCGAGTAGAATCCATTACTGTTGGACTTAATGATCTATATTTCCTCAGTTGGACCATTGTTTTGACCTCAGCCTTGGATTTTAGTGACACTACAGGTCAATGGTTAGCAGCATGTAGACAGCTGCTGGATGGCGATTGCTCAACAATTTACTACTTGTCTTTAGCCTGGAATATTACCAGACTTCAGTGTGTAAAAATTGTTGCCTGGCGAACAAGGAACAAAGCAATCAAAAGATGAGCATAAAGAGCAGACGGTCCTGCTCTAAAGTTAAGACACATAATTACATTTGTGAAATTCACAATAGTAAAAATTACTATCAAAATTTAAAAGCAGTTCAAAAAATTAAACTTTTGTAAGTCAAATGGCAGCCATTACAAGAATTTGTCTTTCCATGAAGAGAAATTCACATCACCCAATTTCAATGAAGATTTGTTTTACCATTAGCTGGTAGAATACTTATTACTAAAATGAAAATATAACAGATGGTGGGGAGAACTTGGAAAATATTTAAACGTGTAGAGTCATGGTGAGAATGTAAATTAGTGCAACCATTATAGAGGAGAGAATGGGGGAGGAGAGCTCCATTCCTTGTGACAACTGCACACTGGAGCCAGGGGTGGCACATTAAAAAAGACCCAATGTACCATGAAGACTGTAGTAAAAATAATGCACTGGATATTTGAACTTTGTTGAGTATATCAAAATGTTCCCAAACCTCACACATAGATTCACACAAAATGGTGACCATATATGGCAGTTGATGTGCTGTTACAATGGATATAGTTTTATTCCTGAGTGGATTCTTGAATAACATAGAAGAGATTCACATATAAAACTCATAAATTTAGTTTATTGTACAGTTCAAGTCAGAGGTTTTAAGTTTCTCACCAATGTCCAAGTCGCTCTCTTTACAGGTTTAGGACATCACTCATGTTGTTCTGGATGCCTGTCCGAATAACCCCCTGCTGACTTCCCCTTTGTCTCTATATGTTTCCAGTCTCCGATGACCAATACTGGTTCTGTCCAGTGTGTGTCTTCTGGGTCTGATGCTTGCAGCAGAAAACCCTGGACCCTCAGCTGATGCTTGCTGCTTCTAATCTGTCACTGCGCCTCTCCAAGCCTGTGACCCAGTGACTCTGTGTCCCCATGTGTGAGAAACTCTGTTGTCCTTATTTTATAGGTGAGAGGCAAAGAAGGAGTTACTCAGCAAGAACTCTTCTTTTTATCCCTTACCATTTCCCATTCCCAGCCATTTCCAATTTTTAATTGGATACCACGTTTGTGCGCTAAATTTAAAGGCTCAAATTATAACAAATTAAGTTAAAGCAGGGGCCAGAGCAATAGTACAGTAGGTCAGATATTTGCTTTGCAGAGTCAGGAACATGTACAGAGCATGGGTATGACCCCCCAAACAAAACAAAACAAAACAAAAAACTTAATTCATTAAGTCATATTAAGTTACTCAGTGTCTTTCTCTACCCCTCTATTTCCACAGAACATACATTAACTAGCCTTATTTTGTTAGCTACTTGACAATATATATGAATAATAAGTCATCACATGTGTACTTAAACTTACACAGTGTTTTTCTTTTTTCGCAGTAGTGGGGGATGTCAGTCAGCACACAGCCTAAAGTGTCCAGGGTTCCCAGCTGACTCTCTGTTCAGGGATCACTCTGGGCAGATCCTGGGTACATATGTGTCCTAGAGACCATATGCAGTGCCAGGGATGGAAAATGGGTCTGTTGTAAGGGTCTTCACAGCTGTGTTATCTCTCTAGCCCTATACACAATTTAATTTGTCAATAATGTTGCAATAAAAATTGAGGGAAATTTCATAATTTTCAAATGGAGGCGGTATTATAAAATAAGTCACAACATTCCCCCAAGCTGCAATAAACACATCTTCAATAAAATTTGTTCTCCTGGTACTGATTAAATAACACTCCTCAGTCCCATAATATATTTAGTGTTCAGATTCATTTCAAAGAGTTTTACCAAGGAATGTTCCTAGGAGTATATCATCTCACCCTTTCATAACTTCACATTACTGAACCAGGGACAATTACTTAACACTCTGTATTAGCTGAGCTGTAGAGCTGCACATATTTATTTATTCATTTTGTTTTTTTCTTGGGAGGGATGGGGGATGAGGCACATTTGACTGTACTCAGGACTTCCTCATGGTTTTGCACTCAGGGATCACTCCTACTGCTGCCTGGGTCTCAGGGATCCATCATGAAAAGAAATGCACTTTATACTATGTCTTTGACTGCCAGAACTATGTATATTTTAAATAAAAGAGTGTCAGTTTCAGGCTGCTGCCCCAGAGTCTATTGGACAGCCAGGTATGAGCCAGCAGTGACGGGGCACCCACGGCCTCATGGGGTGGGGGAGGTGGAACCCGCCCATCTTCCCTGCCCAACCAAAACCACGAGTTGCTTCCCATGAGTGGCTCTCCAGCTCCAGAACTGCCATGATCCCAGAGGCACACAAACCAATCTTGGAACCCAGCAGCTTTTGGTAGAGATCCCTCCAGACTTAATTAGTAAAATATCAGGAATCCAAAATCACACAGTCACGATAGCAGCCACGCTACATCATATGCTCTTTATAATCAGCAATCTGTCACTGTCACTGTTCTCCTGGTATTCATTGATTTGCTCAAGCTGGCCCAGTAACACCTCCATCGTGAGATTTGTTGTTACTGTGTTTAGCATATTGAATACGTCATGGATAACTTCCCAGGCTTTGCTGCGCGGGCAAGATACTCTCCGTAGCTTGCTGGGCTCTCCAAGAGGGGTGGACAAATTATCTAATGATGCCTTTTCAGCAGGTTTTTTTTTGGGGGGGAATTCCAAATAGTAATGGTGCATCTTTTATTGAAAAAAATGAATGTAATCAAAGTAGAGAGAGAGTTAAGTGGAAATCATCTGTCTCACAGGCAGGGGGAAGGGTGAGATGGAGGGTATACTGGGATTCTTGGTGGTGGAAAATGTGCACTGGTGAAGGGATGGGTGTTGGATCATTGTATGACCGAGACCTAAACCTGAAACCTTTGTAACTGTTCTCACTGTGATTCAATAAATTATACTAATAATAATACTAATGATAATAATAATAATAAAAGAGTGTCAGCTTCAGACTAAGGATCAGGAGAAAACATAGCATAGAGCAGTGTCTCTGCGTGCATATATTCCCCTATGAACATTACTGTCATTTCACTTGTACTCTTAGAGGTTTCAGAAGAATGTTTTCATATTCTGTGACAAGATTTCTGGAATTGAGTTTTTCCAGGATTGATACAAAGTAGTACTTTTTTAAAAGAAAAAAACTCTTTCATATAGTAAATTTTGGTTTCCTCAATTTTCTCAGAATTTCATACATGAAATACTTTTACATTTATAGCACAGGTTTTTAAAATTGTTTCAAAAATAAGGTTTATAACTTTAATGTGTTTACTATTTCTTGGTAATAAAACATTTCCTGCTAATCTTGTGATGTGAAAACACAGGATTGGACTCAAAATCTGAGTGATCCCTTTAAAATTGATTCTCTTTAAGCATGTGGGAATATGGGCTTAGAAAAGATTCCAACTGAGAGATGAGACTTTGCAGAAGAGGTTTTATATGTACATATATATGTATGTATATATATATATATCTGTCTTTCTACCTATCTACTAAACATAAATTTCTTCAAAATACATTTTTTTCTCCCAAATTCTCTAGATTTGTTTGCACTTTTGTCCAAACTCTGGTTTATAGCTTTTATGCACACCTGTACATGTAAAAGTTTACCAATATTATATATATGTATATAAATACATATATATGTAAAGAATAGATCAACAAGAGGAAGACATAATAAATCAATGTGATTGAAAAAGATGTGATTAAAATAGTGAAAGCTTTACCAATATAATAAGGTTTTAAAATATTCTTTAAAAAATAAATTTTTGCACACATTTGGATATTTCACAACATAAACTCTAAAGTAAACACCTTAGAAAGAAAAAAGTGCTGCTTATGCTTTACATCAACATTTGGATATATGATAAATCTTTTTTCTGGAATATAGTTTAGACTCAATAAATATTTATTGAATGAGTAGATGAACCTAAGCAGTCTATGTGGGTTTATCCTAAATTGTAAACACATATAAGTGTTAATTTCACACATTTTTAGCATATTGATTTGATTTTTATATCTCTGAGTATGATTTTAGGATAATTCTAATGGTGTTTATAATTTAACAAAATGATCAATTTTAAGAGGATTGTTAGAGCCTGGCAAGCTACCGAGAGTATCTTGCCTGTACCTGTACGGCAAAGCCTGGCAAGCTATTTGTGACGTATTTGATATGCCCAAAACAGTAACAAGTCTCACAATTTGTTGTGAAACGTTACTGGTGCCCGCTCGAGCAAATCGATGAACAATGGGAGGACAGTGCTACAGTGCTACAGTGTTCTAAATACAGCACAGTTATGTCATCACATAATCAACAATCAGATGTATTTTACTTCCTTGGCTACATAATAATCATCTGGTGAGGAAAGAATTCTGGTTCTTAATCAAAATAGGAGGAGGAATAATATTTAGTAATTTTCAAATTAAATATATTAGAAATTATAATGGTAAAGGAATTTAATAAAAACTAAACATTAAAACCCACAGCTATTTTCTGAATACATAATTCCATGTCTTCAATAAGAAGTACCAAAACTGGTAAAGTAAATATTAAACTTAGTTACTGAGTACAAAACCAGCTGTGTGTGAATATTTCCACAATGTTTCTAAACATGAACTGGTTTCATAACTAATTTTTTGAAGACAGATTCAATATAATTCAGGAGAATATTAAAATAGCATGGCTGCATAAACTTACTAAGAAGACTGAATCTATCTGCCTGACAGGAAAAAGTTCCTCCATTTCTAAACAACTTTATTTGTGTCCTTTGAAACTTTGGGGTGACAAAAGGGCAGTTTAGAAAAATGTCAGTTCAGAATATTTAGAATTTTACTTGCCAAGAATTACAAATGCAGTTATTCATTTTAGTGTGTATATAAATAATATAATTGCTGCTCCATTGTATTAGTCAATCTCCTGGAAAAAATGAAGATGGATTTAAATAAGGTATTTAAAGAAGGTATTTTAGAAGTGAAGCTGAATAAAAATATAAGCACTATTCAGAAAAGTCAGGAATGTTGTCATAGCATAACTGCCTTCCAATAGCAAAGAGCTATTATGACCTATGGGGCTGGTGATGAATGGAAAGGGAGTTTCTGAGGGGACTGTCAATTTTAGCATAGCTAGCAACAGGTTTCTTTGGAGGTGGAATTCAACCAATCCTCTGCAAGCCTATAGAGAAAGAAACCAAACAAAATGCATTCATTTCAGTCCCTTCAAATCTTCCATTTTATTTCAGTGCGTCTTTGACTGAACTCAACCAGAAATGTCAGTTAATGTTTAGGACACAAAACAAAGTGAAAAATGATAAGGACTAGATCATGTAGGCATAAACATGGTCACTCTTCTTGCAAACTCTCCTGAAGATCTCTATTCCTAATTATTTTTCAACTCTGTATACAATACATTAAATGAGGTAGTCTATTTAATATCGTAGCACTGTCCTCCCGTTGTTCATAGATTTGCTTGAGTGGTCCCAGTAACATCTCCATTGTGAGACTTGATGTTACTGTGTTTGGCATATCAAATACGTCATGGGTAGCTTGCCAGACTTTGCCATGTGGGCAAGATACTCTTGGTAGCTTTCTGGGCTTTTTGAGAGGGACAGAGAAATCGAACTCAGGTAGGCCAGGTCGGACGCGTGCAAGGCAAACACCCTACATTTTGTACTATCATGTATATCTTGAAAACAGTAAGTATGTTTTCATTACATTACTGATATATATCGTCTATATTTTGAGTAGCCAATTGATAGCAATTTGTTTTTCCACTCAACTATACTCTTTAACTACTTTTATGCATTATAGCCTTTGGAAGGAAAAATTCTCTTCCCATTCCAAATTATAAAGAAATCTTTCTTCAGAGCACAAAGTATGGAGAAAGAATGAATAATTTTTAATAAGATACTCATGACATTCTACTTCATTTATAAATACAGCTTTGGTATGTTCATATACTGACTAAGCTCTTTGCTTTTGCCTTCCTTATTGTAATTATCACTTGTATAATTTTGTTTGTTCTCTCTGTGTGTTTATGTGGCCATTTGTATCATTTTTATCATCACATTTTCATCATCACATTGGTTTCATTAACAAGTCTGATAAAGCACTTCTGTGTCACTTGCTAAACACTGACATATGCATAAATCATTATCATCTAACAATAATTAAAGTTTCAAACAAAGGTACTGTTTTTATCACATATTATATTTGTTTGTTCAATGCTTTTACCTCTCCATAAAATAGGAATATGGCACTTTGAAATTAATTAATTATTTAAGCATGAAAATGCCCCTGCTTGGGTTTAAGAGTAAGATTTTATAATGTACTTGTTTATTCTCAACTGGGCACAGTGAATAATAGCAAATTCCCTAGTTGGGAGCAGATAGTTTGATAGAATCAAAGCACATTTCTGTTCATCGTTCAAATTTGATTCTGTTGACACAAAGCTTTCCTCTTAGTTTTTCAGCTATCCTCCTACCCATTATGTCAGTAACAGAGTAAAGGGTCAGGAAGCTGAAGAGCTAGAAGAGAAGAGATCACTGTAGGGAAGAGATGGCTTTCATACTCTGCAGAGTTCTCACTGAAATTTTCTCTAACAGAAGGCAAAGGTGAAGCTGAAGGAGCAAAGCATGTAGGCTAGTGAGGGATGGTGGGTCTTTCTCTCTCTCTCTCCCTTTCTTTCTGTGTGTGTGTGTGTGTTTGTGCACGTGTGTGTGTATGCATGCATGTGCTGTTTTCTCTTCCATTTGACCCACCATAGCTATAACTGTTTATGATAGGGTTGCATGCAATGTTACAACACCATACTCTCCTCCCGGGTGTTTACTTCCCTCCATCTCTGTATCAAGGTCCCTTCCTGTCTTCCCCATCCTTTCTTCTCCCCTCCTCCCAATGACATTGAAAGAAAATTTGCCCACCACTTATCTGGCAAAGATTATATTTCCAAGATAGAGAATCACTTGTTAAACTTCACAATAACTAAAAATAAAAGAAAGCACCAAAAAAATAGGACAAGATATTACACAGTTTCTTAAAGAAAACATGCATATTGCCAAGAGTTATAGGGGGGGAAAGTGCTTCAGTGCTTCACTGTCACTGTCACTGTCCTGTTGTTCATCGATTTGCTCAAGCAGGCACAGTAATGTCTCCATTTTGAGATTTGTTGTTACTGTGTTTGGCATATTGAATACGCCACGAGTAGCTTGCCAGGCTTTGCCATGAGGGCGAGAGACTCTCGGTAGCTTGCAGGGCTCTCCGAGAGGGGCGGAGGAATCCTACCTGGCTCAGCTGGGCTGGCTGCGCAGGAGGCAAACACCCTACCCGCTGTGCTTTCGCTTCAGCCCCCTTCAGTGCTTATAATTAGGAAAACAGAAAACAAAACAGCAATGAGATATCACCTTACCAGATATTATGTTATACTGGCACACGTAAAAATAAACAAAAACTTGGGGAGTGAAGTGTTGCTGCCCGGTCAACTGTCCCCATGGGGGAAGTGCATCAACATCCTGCTGGTGACTTCAGACTTCCTGATACTCCAAAATTGCTGCTGTACCGCTGGCCAGACCCCAACTACTTGGAACCAAGTTTTCTGAGAAACTAAACAGCTAAAAGTAGGTCTGTGGGAGCCATATCCACAAACCAATTTCAGCTCAGCTATCCAAACTCATTTATCAGTTTTGCTTCAGACACCTCTAAATAAATCTCAAAAAAGATCAAAAGCCTCAGTTAGTCTCAGATTTGTACAAGGCTCAGCAGACCAGGGTAAATTGGATGGGGGCAGGTCAACGTGATGCCCACCCAAGCAGAGCCCCTGGCAGCTGCTGGCTTCCACAATCCAAAATCACCTCCGTGTTTCAGCTGGACTCCACTGTCTAGAGCAGACTTCACCAAGCTGTAGTCTGCTGAAAATTTGACTATGCGGGTTTTGTGACTGAAATCTTCAGGCTTTCTCAGGGTTGGGATGGATTACCTTTCCTCATCTCCCTGTACTTCTGGAAGCCTCGGCAGTCATATACACCTCCTAAAGCTGCCACCCAGTTTAAAAAGCTATTCCAGGCTCAACCTTTATGATAGAAATGCTGAATGCCCTGAAAAAATGCAATGACCTCTTAGTACCTATATTGCAAACATAGTGCACAAAAAGGAGAGAGAGAAAGAAGAAAAGTGCTTGCTATAGAGGCAGGCTGAGAGAGAAATGGGGGGGAGTGTTGGGGTATGGTGGGAGGGAAATGGGGGACATTGGTGGTGAGAAATGTACACTCATGGAAGGGTGGGTGTTGGAGCACTGTGTGACTCAACCCCAATCATGAACAACTTTGTAATTGTCTATTCCATAGATATTCAGTTAATTTTTTTAATAATATAATTCTTTAATGAATAAAAGCAATCAGTGTCGATGTAGATGTGAGTGAAAGGAACCCTTGTCCATCCACCATTGGAAATATCAGTTGGCTCAGCCTCTTTAGACAATGTGAACAATATGAATGCATCTCATAAAACTAAGAATTGATTTTCCATGACCCTGGAATTCCACTTCTCAGCATCTACCCCGGTGCATAAACACACAATTGCAAGACTTATATGTGCACTTATATGTGCCTATGTTTGTGTCAGCACTATGTATAGTAGCTAAAAATCTGTTATTTTTTTTTTTATAAAAGATTGACAGGGTGGGGCTGGAGCAATAGCACAGTGGATAGGGCATTTGCCTTGCATGCGGCTGACCCAGGTTCGATTTCCAGCATCCCATATGGTCCCCTGAGCACCGCCAGGAGTGATTCCTGAGTGCAAAGCCAGGAGTAACCCCTAAGCATTGCCGGGTGTGACCCAAAAAGCAAAAAATTTTAAAAAAGATTGACAGGGTGTGGGGGTGAGAGGGAATCTGGGTCATTAGCAGAAGGGTCGGGTGACAAAGTGGTGGTCCAGAATGTGGGAACAGCAACCAAAATATTTGATTTAATAACTATTGTGATGATACTTGAGACAATCCTAAAGAACACTGTTAATATTAAGTTGTGTCTTTTCTATGCCTCAAGATTTATTCATTTGAACTCAAAACTAATGATAGCTACTTGGGATTGGAGCAATAGCACAGCAGGTAGGGCGTTTGCCTTGCAGGCAGCCGACCCAGGTTTGGTTCCCAGCATTCCATATGGTCCCCTGAGCACCGCCAGGGGTAATTCCTGAGTTTAGAGCCAGGAGTAACTCCTGTGCATCGCCAGGTGTGACCCAAAAAGCACGCGCGCGCGCACACACACACACACACACACACACACACACACAAATGATAGCTACTTATAGTTCATTACCAGTATAAGTTTAAGAACAATAATCTTTTGTCTGTGTTTCTTTATTTACAATGATTTTCCTCAGAAACTTCAGGACTAATTATTTAAAACATTTATTCCTGGGGTTGGAGGGAGCTCCAAAGACTGAGTGCTTTTCGGGGAAAAAGCAGTTCAGATAGAGAAGGGAACACCAAGTAAAGTGTGGTTGGAGGACCTGCTCGGGATCGGAGATGTGTGCTGAAAGTGGACTATAGATGGAACAGGATGGCCACTCGATACCTCTATTGAAAACCACAACACCCAAAAGGAGTGAGAGAACAAAAGGGAATGCCCTGCCACAGAGGCAGGGTGGGGTGGGAGGGGATATGGTGATGGGGGAGGAATACTGGGATCATCTGTGGTGGAGAATGGGCAATGGTGGAGGGATGGGTGCTCGAATGTTGTATGACTGAAACACGAGCATGAAAATATGTAAATCTGAAACTATACCTCACAGTGATTCACTAATAGAAAATTAAAAAAAAAAAGACTGACTATATGCCTTCCATGCTAGGGTGTTAATCTCTAACACCACATGGTCCCCTGAACACTTCCAGGATTAACCTTTCAGTATAGGAGAGGGAGCAATTTCTGAGCACTCCCAGGTGTGACCTAAAAATTAAAAACTTAATGAAAATTAAGTAAAATACATGTTCCTAGATCCTAATCCACACATTAAAAAGTTGAGGATGGAGAACTAAGAAATTCATAATTTTAAAGAAGTCTCATACTTCATTGCTTTTACCCTAAAGATTGAGAATTCATCTCTGAGACTATGGAGTAGTGTATTTATTTGTTGTAGAATAGAAATATAAGTTTAAAATAATTTCAAAGTCGGGGCTGGAGTGATAGCACGGTGGGTCGGGCATTTGCCTTGCACGCGACTGACCAGGGTTCAATTCCCAGCATCCCATATGGTCCCCTGAGCACTTCCAGGAATAATTCCTGAGTGCATAGCCAGGAGTAATTCCTGTGCATTGCCAGGTGTGACTCATCCCAAAATAAAAAAAATATAATAAAATAATTTCAAAGTCAAAAGACAATGAATATTTCTAAATAAATACTAAACAACTAAATAAATAACAGCAAGTTAAACATAGGCATTTTCTTATCTTAAAGATAAAACCATGTTCAATTAAATTTTTTTTCTCAGAAATTAGTTAATAAGATCAAAAAAGCTCATTGTATCTCTAAAGTTTATAGGGTCTCATCAACTTTGAGTACATTCACAAATAAGAATCTGTTTTTTTACTTTATCCCTAACAAACTATACTAACCTAACTGTTCTTTAAATTGGTCTCTCTCATCTACTTATTTCTGTAGAAGCCCTCACTGACAATCTCAGGGTTGCCTTAGAATCTTTATCAAATTCACTCATTTTGTCTAATAAAAATAGGCTAAAAGAAATAGTCTCCAAAAAAAAACTATGAATGCACATTTTCTATACTAAAACACACAGTTTAGTAATTCTCAGTAGCACCAATTTTCATCTAAAAAGTAAAACACATTGGCTCTGTCAAATATAAATCACTGTATTTGGAGTGAGGAGTGATTTTCAAAGTCAACTTGTTGGGTTTTTATTATACTAATTTGAAATCCTCTCTCAATAAGTTTCTTCTTAACAAAGCATTCAGTGATGAATTCTGACCTCATCTTTATCATAAGCAAAGATGTCTTTAGGCAAACTATTCAAATTGACTTTGTCAAACTTGTTCTCTGTCATACCAAGGTCAAAAGAATATCTGCACACCCCCAAGCTATGCTCTTCTCTTTGGATTTAAAAAAACAAACTCCAGTCTCTGAAATACTAAATATATCCTGCTTCTGTGGACTCATAGGCGGGTTCCCCTTATATGGTGTGCTTGCTTTATCTATTCCTGCATTATTTCCCAAAGATAGTCCTCAATGATAGGTGATATAGATGAAAGTTCTTCACTCTTCCTCTGCTTGAGACAAATCTGAAGGACCATAACTGTCTATGGGACTTGTAAATATTTATATGGCTATCGCATTGTAGATCAATTTCTTTGTCCTCAGTCCCATATTCTGTCCTTAACTCATACATAGATTATTGTTTCTGAGAGTAACTCCAGGAAGTTGTTAAGGTGAAATCATCTGTTTTCTTGGAAACAAGATCTAAGACTTGTTTAGATACCTTAAAGTATCTATAACGATTTTCAAAATAATTGTGTGTTTCCATGGTGAAGAACTTTTAAGACTGAGGGCCAGAGAGATAGTACTGGGATTAAGACATTAATCTCGCATGCACTAAATCTGGTTTGAATCCCTAAACCACATGTCCCCAGAATACTCCAGGGAGAGATTCCTGATCACAGAGCAGTTGGAAAGGCCTGAGTAGCACTGAGTGTGACCCCAAAATTTTTTTAAATGAATTTTAAGGTTGGAAATGTATTTTAAACTTAAAACAGACAATGTATGTAAATGTAAGAACTAAAATTCTAAAATTTTACAAGGTAAATTATTGGATCATGAGTTATGTGATTATTTCTTAGCCTAAACTGTAGCACTGTAGCACTGTCCTCCCTTTGTTCATCGATTTGTTCGAGCAGGCCCAGTAACGTCTTCATTTTGAGACTTGTTACTGTGTTTGGCATATTGAATACCGCACGGGTAACTTGCTGTGCAGGCGAGATACTCTCGGTAGCTTGCCGGATTCTCCGAGAGGGGCAGAGGAATCGAACCCGGCTCGGCAGGGCAGGCTGCACTGAGCGGGCCCAGTAACATCTCCATTGTGACAACTGTTACTGTGTCTGCCATTATACTATCGCTCCAGCTTTAGCGTAAACATCAAAGGTACAACATAAACATCAAAGGTATAACCTAAAAAACAAAAAAACAATTAAGACGTTACAGTCTGGTGGATTGAATACATGATTTGCTTACAGGAAGTCAATGTTTGAACAATATTGCATGTTCTCCAGAGAAATGCCAGGGATGACCTTCCACCAGCAGAGAGCTGGGAGTAACCCCTGAACACACAGATTCGAACCAAATCATGCAACACCCCACTCGAAACCAATCCAATCAACAATACAAAAAGAAAGAGAGGAAAAAAAGAAGAGAACAAAAAAACGGAAAAAAATGATGAATGCTCCTAAAGGCCTCTGCTCATTCCACAGTGTCCACAATGCTTTTGTAGGAGGGAGTCAGGTACTTTATGCTTGGAACTCATCCAGTTTCAAGTTTTTTCTTCCATAAATTGAATGACTTCAATTAACCTTGTGACCTTGTCCAGGAGGCAACAGATCAAAGAGGTACAATAGCTTCCTTACCGAGAAGCTTGAATTCTCCTCATGGCACAAAACTTCTTTCTGAATTTGCAGGAACTGTTCCTGGTGGCTCCACACAGAAGCTATGAAAAGTCGCAAAGGAATGAAGCAAATATCTCATAGGAATGGTCCAGTTCAGAGGAGGATGCTGGGAAATTATAAACTTGTGCTACTTTGGGACCTGATGGAAGATTCCTGGCAAAGGACAGAAAGATCCATTTTTTGGACATTGATGATCCTGAGAAAAAATGTTTCAAGAATCTAACAGTCCTGGTAATAGTTTCTCCATGCTTGATACTCCATACTGCTGAGAATCTCTGAACGTCTGCTAGGATATCCATTTTGCAGAGCTTACACACCTTTTTACATAGAGACCATATCAGTTGTTAGTATATCCTGGAGCTTTTCATTTGACCACTGGGCCAGCCCATTGGGTGTTGCTTCAGACAGTAATCAGATATATGTGACTACTGATTCTTCTGCCTGAATTGACAAAGGATGCATCACCTGGGATACAGCACTATGGTCTCTCTTTAGAGGGAGACCTTTGCCAAGCCTAGCATAGATGAAACCATCATATTGATGCATAGATGGGAAGAAGCAGGTTGAAACATGCCAGGAAAAAAAAAACCATTTTTAGCTAGAGGTGCTCAAATCTTTATGCAGGGGAATGCAAAATAAAATCCCTCTGATTTATGCTTTCAACATGTCATAAAATTTTTTAAAAAGTTGTGCAGGATAAGTCTCTGCTGAGTTATTTAATGAAGGGTGGTTTGATTTGGTTTTTGTTTGAATTTTTGTCATTACACTACTGGCAGCTCGATTTTGAGATGATGGAGCATCAGAATCCTGATTGTCTCCATACCACATCAAATAGTCCAAAAGGACCCAGGGGAACAGGCACTAAAGCACAGAAGAAGAGAGTTTCTCTTCAAGAGCTCCAAAGCTGTTGGTAACAAGTATTAGCCTTGGTGCCCTGTGATCGGTTTTGACCTGATATGAATGTATATTTTTCAGATCTAACTCTTATTGTTAGATCTGGAACCTATGATAGAGAAACTTGATCTAGTGCTAGTCTTTTTTGAGCAGTTCTTGAGGCTTGTAAGTTCTGTTAAGGTTTTTTTTTGTCTCTGAGTAGTAATGAGAAGTCAGATGATGATTCCTTTGGTGTTTACTAAGGGAGGGAGCAGTACATCCTTGGTACTTTTCAAATTACTCAATCTCAGATACTCCAGATCTTGAAGGAAAGACCATATCAATGATAAGCCTCCTCCACACCTAGAAATCAGTGAGCCCGACAGGAAAATGACCATGGTGGCATTGGCTGAAAACACCGGATATGATTCAAAAGACTTACATTTTTCTTCTTTTTTTCTGTTGTTTTGTCTTGGTTTTTTATCCCCTTACTATGTTTCTTTACAATCTGCATATGAGAGAAATCAAATATCTTGACAGGAATTTGCAGGAACTGTTCTGTTTTGTTTTGTTTTGTTTTTTTATCCCCTTACTATGTTTCTTTACATTCTACATATGAGAGAAATCAAATATCTTGACAGGAAAATTCAATGGGAATTCCAAGACTGGAAAATAATCTTTTGCAGAAGTCTATATTTATATGCATGTATATATACACACACATATAGTAAATATATATACATAAGTATGTATATAAATATATGTATATATACCTATGTACATTTGATATATATAAGTTTATATACACATATAAGATGTTTTATATGTATATAGTAAAGTAAAGGCCCTCTCATTGATCATCGATTTGCTCGAGCGGGCCCAGTAACATCTCCATTGGAGACTTTGTTGTTACTGTGTCTGGCATATCGAATACTCTCGGTAGCTTGCCGGGCTCTCCGAATATGTATATATAAACAAATATATAGTAAGCATATGCAAAATATATAAGGAACTTTGAAACATAAACTCTGAGTTCTGATGACGGACTCCAAAGTAACTACAATGAGATATTACTGACCACTTATTTTTAAAATGTCTAAGATTTAAATGACTCATCACACCAAATCTGGGTAAAAGCTTGTAATGTAAAATACTATATACACTTTGGAAAATAGCAGCTTATTAAAAAATTGGTTATGAGGGGCTGAAGCCCTACAGTGGGTAGGACATTTGCCTTGCACGCAGCAAACCCTGGTTTGATTCCCAGCATCCCATGTGGTCCCTGAGCAATGCCAGGAGTAATTCCTGAGTGCAGAGTCAGGAGTACCCCTGTGCATTGCTGAGTGCGACATAAAGCAAAAAAAAGAAAAAGTTGGTTATGAGATTGTTTAAGATAAAATGAACTTTGACTCTAGAAATACCTGTATATATGTATTCATAACATTTATATTAATAATAGCAATAGCCACAAGCTGGAAATAACCCAATATCAATCAACAGATTAAACAGTGTGAAATAGTCATAACATGTAATACCATTTAGAAGTAAAAGGAATTAGTCATTATAAATATAACAACATGGATTAATATCAAAATAACCATCCTGACTGAAAGAAGAAAATGAAGGGGCTGGAGTAATAGCACAGCAGGTAGGGTGCTTGCTTTGCACAAAGCTAAACTGGGTTTGATCCCTGGCATCCAATATGGTCCTGGAGTCCACCAGGAGTGATTTTGAGTTCAGATTCAGGAATAACCCCTGGGATTATTAACAAAAACAAGCAAACAAAAGGGAAAAGGGACAAATGAAAAAATGTACATATGATTTCACTTAATCAAACTTTTGAAAATATAAAGAAATCCATAATTGTAGAAAGTGATGTTTTTGAAATTAAAATTGGGGAAAGCAGGACTGGAGCAATAGCACAGCGGGTAGGGCGTTCGCCTTACACACAGCCGACCCGGTTTGATTCCCAGCATCCCATATGGGCACCATCAGGGATAATTCATGAGTGCAGAGCCAGGAGCAACCCTTGTGCATCGCTGGGTGTGACCCAAAAAGCAAAAAAAAAAAATTGGGGAGAGTATTGAGGAGAGAGGAAAAGGGCACAAAAATATTTTTGATTCAAACACTCCTGAAATTTATATGGAACGATAAGCCCCCACGAATAGCTAAAGCAATTCTTGGGAAAAAGAAAAGGGGAGGAATCAACCTCCTGAACTTCAAATGTACTACAAAGCAGTAATAATTAAACAGCATGGTACTGGAACAAAGGCAGAACTGCAGACCAATGGAACAGGGTTGAATACACTGACATCTCCCCTCAATCATATGCTCATCTAATCTTTGATAAGGGTGCAAGTAATGTGAAGTGGAGTAAGGAAAGCCTCTTTAATAAATTGTGTTGGCATCACTGGACAGCTACATGCAAAAAAATGGGCTCAGAACTCTGCCTAACACCATGTACAAAAGTAGATCAAAATGGATTAAAGACCTCAACATCAGACCAGAAACCATAAGGTACATTGAAGATAAAGTTGGCAAAACCCTCCATGACATTGAAGCTAATGGTATCTTCAAAGATGCCACGCCACTGGCCGAGCAAGTGAAAACAGAGATAGATAAATGGGACTATCTTAAACTAAGAAGCTTCTGCACCTCCAAAGAAACAGTGACCAAAATACAAAGACAGTCTACAGAATGGGAAAGGATATTCACCGAATACACATCTGACAAGGGGTTGATATCCAGGATATACAAAATACTGGTTGAACTCCACAAGAAGAAAACATCCAACCCCATCCAAAAATGGGGCAATGAAATGAACAGAAACTTTCTCAAAGAAGAAATTCGAATGGCAAAAAAGCACATGAGAAAATGCTCTACATCATTAATCATCAGGGAGATGCAGATCAAAACCACAATGAGATACCATCTCACACCTCAGAGACTGGCCCACATTCAAAAGAACAAAAGCAACCAATGCTGGCATGGATGTGGCGAGAAAGGGACACTCCTTCACTGTTGGTGGGAATGTCCACTGGTTCAGCCCTTCTGGAAAACAGTATGGACGATTCTCAAAAAATTAGAAATTGAGCTCCCATTTGACCCAGCAATACCACTCCTGGGAATATATCCCAGAGAGGCAAAAATGTATAGTCGAAGTGACATCTGCACTTGTTTGTTCATTGCAGCACTCTTTACAATAGCCAGAAACTGGAAGAAACCTGAATGCCCAAGAACAGATGACTGGTTAAAGAAACTTTGGTACATCTACACAATGGAGTACTATGTAGCTGTTAGAAAAGATGGCTGGAGCGATAGCACAGCGGGTAGGGTGTTCGCCTTACAAGCGGCCAACATGGCCGACCCGAGTTCGATTCCTCCGCCCCTCTCGGAGAGCCCGGCAAGCTACCGAGAGTATTCGATATGCCAGACACAGTAACAACAAAGTCTCCAATGGAGACGTTACTGGGCCCGCTCGAGCAAATCGACGATCAACGGGAGGGCCTTTACCTTTACCTTTACCATGAAATTTACATACAAGTGGTACAATATGGAAAGTATCATGCTAAGCGAAATGAGTCAGAAAGAGAGGGATAGACATAGAAAGATTGCATTCATCTGGGGGATATAAAGTAACAAAGTATGAGATTAATATCCAAGAATAGCTGAGATCAGCACCAGGAGGATTACTCCATAACTTAGAGGCCAGCCGGGTATCCTAGAGGAAAGGGCAGTTCAGATAGAGAAGGGAGCACCAAATAAAGGATGTTTGGAGGATCCTCCAAGGAGGGGAGATGCATGTCGAAAGTAGACTATGGACTGAACATGTTTGCCACTCAATGCCTCTTTTGCAGACCACAATACCCAAAAGGAGAGAGAGAACACAGGGGATTGCCCTGCCACAGAGACAGGGGGGATGGGGGGATGGGGGTGGGAGGGATATTATCCATGGTGGTGGAAAATGGGCACTGGTGGAGGGATAGGTATCTGATCATTGTATAATTGAAACCAAAGCACAAAAAATTGTAAATTTACAACTGTAAAAAAAAAATAAAATAAAATAAAGGGAAAAAAAATATTTTTGATTAATGAATATATTTATTGTTGTTTGCTTCTCATGTTTATTGACAAACAATTGGCAAAAATTGTATATATTAAAGTGTACAATTTCATATTTATTCTACGAATAGAGTGTACAATTTGATACTTTTGTTTTAATTATTCATTTTTAATTTTTACTTATTTATTTTTATTCTAATAATTTGTTTTGATGCAGTGAAATATCAGGAAAATTAACATATTCATCATTTCACATTGTTAAACATTTTCTCTCTTCTTTAACCCTTCTTTAACCCATTTTCTCTCTTCTTTAACCCAAAATTCAAGTATGCAATATTTCTAACTAAAGCCATTTTACTGCACATTGCATCTCAGGACTTATTTGCAAAACAAACATTTTACCCTTTAATAAATTTATTTGCATTTCACCTTCCCACATGTATTTATTCTCTTTAATTTGATAGTTTTATTATAGCACAGCGGTAGGGCACTTGCCTTGCACGCAGCCAACATGGCCGACCCGAGTTCGATTCCTCTGCCCCTATCGGAGAGGCCAGCAAGCTACCGAGAGTATCTCGCCCGCACGGCAGAGCCTGGCAAGCTCCCCGTGACATACTCGATATGCCAGACACAGTAACAACAAAGTCTCCAATGGAGACATTACTGGGCCCGCTCGAGCAAATCGATGATCAACGGGAGGGCCTTTACTTTACTTTTTTACTTATTATAATATACATTTGTCAAAATTTATCAAATTGTATACCTAAATTAAGTTCAATTAACCCAGTTAATTGTATGCCTGTTTTGCCTAATTTAAAGCCATATTTACCCTAGTGTGTTTCATAATATATAGTGAATGCTGAAAATATGTTAAGAAAAATTCTGTGGCTCTATGTTATGTACTTTTATGCTAGAAAATATGTAATAACATGATGTACTAGTAAAGGACGTATGATTAGAGGTTCATAAAATATTGAAACGATATGAAATGAAAATGTAGTGAAAAAAATTTATTTTAATAACTGCTGCATGAAGAACAATGAAAATTCTTGAAACTGGGATAAATATTATCAGATAAATCAAGTGATGAAATCAAAATATTCTGCCAATGGTGACCAAAAATCTTAAAGTATTATCATCAAAACTAATGATATATTAGTTCAAACTCTTATACAAAAAAAAACCCCAAGATTTTGTCTGCAAAATCTTAGAAGTAAGAAAAAAGAAAGATTGAATACCTTTTCTTTTCTTAGGACATTACAGCTAACTGGAATGAGTGGAGATCAGTAACTTGCCTCCAAAGCTTGGTGGAGCCTATTTTAACTAAGTATATCAAAGATCAGTCAGTGTGTCTATAGAGCGCAATGTTCTAATCTATAAAAAAAAACACATTAGAATTATCTAATTTCAGGTTGGTTGTGAATAAATGTCTCTATTTAATGGAAGTTCTGTTTCACAGTAAGCATAAGACAGATGTTGAAACAATTCTGAAAACTTACCTTGGGAGGTTAATATATGATATTTTTCACCACCATCACGATCGCCATCATCCTGTTATTTGTCGATTGCCTCGAGCAGGCACCAGTAACGTCTCCTTCGCCCTAGCCCTAAGATTTTAAGATATGATCTTAATTTTTCCGACTGTGTATTTTAAAAATAAAATGAATGCTTGACTGCACTATAGCAGCCAATAAATGTTTGATGTCAGTAGCTTATGCCAACACTTATTTTCAGTATATAGCAAAGAATTGAAGAGGTCCTTATTTTTGCTATGTTGTTCACACTATCCAAAGTTGCTGCCACAGCAGAAGAGGGAAAGAATGGGTAGAAAAGTACAATTAAATGCACCACTTGAAAGTAATTCACACTAGTCTCTCCACTTACGTTATTGGCCACCATTGGTCACGTGGCCTAACTAACCAGAAGAAACTGGGAAATGAGTTCCTCCTACGTGCTTATGTGCTCAAGAACAAAATTGTAGATAACTGAAAATTAATAGCCCAGGTCATAGTGTCTCTAGGCTTGTTTCCAGAAGCTTGGAAAGCCATTTTAGTTACTTAGAACCACACTTTCTGGGATAAACCACCATGTGCATGACTTAAATTCTCTATACCCACTAGCACTTAAAAGATTTCTGAAGACTTAAAGTTGTAGCTTAAGAAAATTATAAATTTGCTATGAAGTTGCACTTCAGAATATTTCAGATTCTGTTCCAGTTATCCTTACTGTAATTTATTATGTATGCAATAGAACTAAGTCTTTAAAAAACTATTTATTTTATCTTAAGTGTTCCTAGAGGTACAAATTGAGTGCATGCTTTGGAACAATGCACGGATAGTCTTACTCAAAGTAGGATTGCTATGAACCATTAAGTTGTAAAAAGAATTGATATCAGGGCTGGAGAGATACGGCAGGAGTTATGGCACTTGCCTTGCATGTGACTGGCTACAGTTTTACAGCACCACATATGTTTCCTCAAATGCTGCCAGAAGTTACCAGGGAGCACAGAGCCAGGAATAAAATCTTGACCACTACTGAGAGTGCGACCAAAAAAAAAATAAATAAAAACATAAACAGTAAGTTGTCGCCTTTCTAATAAATTTCAACTAAGAGTATAAATAGTGTAGTGACTTGATCCAGAGCATATAACTGTAACATTATCCACAGATAGTACCAGCATTGTAGAAAAGGGGTTAAATGAGAAAGACTTTTCATTTTGCAGAAATAAACACGAAAACTGAAGAATATTATTCCTGGTATGAATCACATTTTAGAAGTACTGATTTTGTCCCACGAAAAGCTGATTCACTTCCATTACCATGGTGACCTAGGAGAACATGAAATTACCATGGATTAATAACTCTTTTTAGGGGTCATTTTCCAACTAATAGATTTGTGTTTCTTTTAGTGCTACATTTATTTAACATTAACCAGTAGTCTTAGACCAAATATTATTATATATTGTCTTTATTTATTTATTTATTTTTTCCTTCTTATTTATTTATTTATTTATTAAATCACCGTGGGAAAGGTTACAAAGCTTTCAGGTTTAGGTCTCAGTCATGCAAATATCAAACACATTTCCCTTTACCAATACTTATTTTTTACCATGAAGAACCCCAATAAAACCCCACCCCCACCCCTCCCAGTCCCTGTGGGGCAGATGAATTCTAGTTAGCACTCTATCTGCTTTGATTAGATTCATTGTTTCGATAAAAGATTCACCACTATTATTTAGAGTTTCCCCCCCCCCCCCAAATCAGACATGCTGAAAAAGCATTGTGAAGTGATTTGCTTTCTACAGCTGGGTTCAAGAATTAAATGTTGGTTTTGGATTTCTGCTATTTTACTTATTGACCCTGGAAGTATTTCTACTGAAAGTCAGATAGTTAAGAAATTGGTTTCTGTGCTTTGGAGTCGTGGCCGTGCTGAGAGCCTCTAGTGGGGGGCAACTGGTGGCCTTGGTAGGGCGTGAAGGGTGGACCGAAATGCCCCCCTTCCCATGAGGTTTTAGTCGCCCCAACTCCCCCGGCTCATACCTGCTGTCCACAAGGCTCCCATGCGGCCGCCATCTTTCTTTCCAGAGGGAGGAGGGTGGAAGGGAGCAACGCCCTTTCCCCTCCGGGCAGACATGATGACCTGGATTAACGCATAGTCCTTTCACTTTTCTGCTCCAAGCTGCTGGGTTCTGCATTAAGTCCTTGTGCTTCTGGGGCTGTGACCGTGCTGGAGAGCCTCTCGTGGGGGGCAACTGGTGACCTCGGTAGGGCGTGAAGGACGGTATATTGTCTTTTTTTTTAATCAGGAGGTAACCTACCCAAGAAAATAATGCATAGGAAATTGTGTATTTCAAACAAATCTTCTCTAGCTAACTCTAGTCAACAAAAACCACTTCAATTAAGTTTATTGGTTTTGGTATTGCAAAATGTTATAAGAATTTTAAGACATTAAAATTCTCCTTCTTGGCACAGAACACAATTCCAATTTTTTGCAGTCAGCTTGGTTATGTGATTGGGGTTCTACTCAATGGAATGTGATTGAAAGTCATACATTGCAGGCCACTTTCCGGACCCTCAGGCCAAGCCTTATGCTTAGACTTCCCTCCCACGGAACCTAGGTAATGCAGAACTTTGTGACCTTGGATTCTGCCTGCTTCCCCCAGTCTCCGGTGACCCAGGGGTCACACCCAGAAGCCATACCCTGCCAGCACCGGATAATCTCCTCATCGACCACCCTCCAGAATTCAAAAAAGTAGATTCATCAATACTGATAAGTATTTGAGTATCATACAAGATTCTGAATATACTACAAGCTCAATACTAAAGAGTTGAATATACTATCAACTCAAGAGTTACCACTGAGTAATAGTGGTAGTGATAATGTTAAGATTAATCACTTTTTACTACCTTGCACATTTGAGAGGTATTCCAGATAGTGCTTAGGGGACTTGGGGGCCAGGGGATGAATTGGTCAGCAAGACTTGAGAGTTCAATATGAGGATGTAGACATGCTGGAACTACCAGGGAAAGACGAGTAAGGAGAGGCTGCTAAAATCTCAGGAATGGGACGAATAGAGACCTTACTGGCTCCCACTCGAGTAATTTGATGAACAGCGGGATGACAGTGATACAGTGATACATTCCACATGAAGATGAATTTTGGCAGATTGAACTACTGCAATAGTGCTCAGATCTAGTGATGTGCATCGGCCATACAATGTCAAACATCAAACCTGGACCTAGAGCCTCAGCTCCTCAAATACAATTATAATTTAATGTTCACACCACATTTGAGATGTGTAATATCATATGCATGTTATACATAAAAAGCGAAGGCTCCAAGAGAAAAAATTTGTCTGAACCCTAAATAACTTAGGCTGCTAAAACCAGGATTTGAGCCTACGCTTTAACTCCTGTGGTAGAAACTTTTATTCCCCTTGATACTGTCTCAGAGAAAATACTTAGAAAATTCACTTTGTCAATTTTCACTGGGTGTTATGTTTTACAGTTACCTATCTAGCAAAACATAGATTTGATTCTATACTGCCAAGACATAACTGTTTCTTTAGTTTTGTAAAATATTTCTTTTGAATCCAGCAAAAATTGTTAAATTATTAAATAATATTTAAAATGAAACTTATCACGTCTTTAAAATATAGAGTTTAATTTTATTGACGAGGGCACACCCAACAATGCTCACAGTAGTGTTCAGGGCATATTCTCTACTCTGTGCTTAGGGATGACTTCCTGTGGTGCTTGGGGGTTCATATGTGGTGGGAGATACTGAACCCAGGTTGGTCACAGACAAGGCAAGTGCAGATCTACTGTGCATTCTCGACAACCTTCAGATATAGAAGTTTTAAAAATCTCCTTGGTTCTTTTACATCAGCAGAGGAATCACATTTAATATTTCATCTATTTTTGTTTGTACAACAACAATTTGAAAATTTAAGTTTATATTTTACTTATATCCCAAATTTAATAACTTAACACCAAGCATTAACCACAACATTGCCACCTAAAATTTTATTCTAATATTTCAACTCAAGAGTTCTTTAAACAAAATACACTATTTTTCTCAGAAATTTATTGCTCATCTACATAGCCTCACTGGTAAAGAAAATAATTTCTTGCTCTTTTGGACCTGAGTTTGTAATATATATATATATATTACATATATATATCTTGCTTATCAATCCATTCATTATAACAATTTTTATGAGTTGTACTTCTTCTAATTTTAAAAATATTTAATGCATTTATCTTTCGTTTCTTTAAAGAATATTTTAGGATTATTGAGGTAATAAGTTTACAATAGTGTGTTTATGCTTTTGGTGTACAAGGTTATTGAACTGCCACCAATAATGTGTCAAAGAACTTTCACCACTATTTTTTATAATACTCTAGTCCTCGTGTCTGCACCACCTCACTATTCTCATTTAATATGAATTATTTTCAGATCAATGTTTATACTGCAATGGATAAAGCTGTGCATAGATTTTCTTAAAGAATATTTTTGTATCCTTGGGATTGTTGTCAAGAAGCAAAATTATATAGTGGTTCTACTTATAATTTTTGAGAGTCTTCATAGAGGATAACAGTTAATGAGGGTTCCTTTCCATCACAAACCTATCAGCACTAGTCTTTTTGATACAGGCCATTCTCACCAAGTATGAGTGGATATTTGTGGTCATCTTGCCTTGCATTTTACTAATAAAGTGATAATAATCACTTTTTCATATGTCTGTTGATAATCAATAAAGTCTTCTTTGAGAAGCTATCTGTTTAAATAGGTGGGTCCTTCCAGTATTCATAACATTCAAATCCACAAGGTGCAATTCCAAATTCTCATCATTAATTACTTGTCAAACAAGAAGTTTAGAAGTGTGAGCTAAGAGATTTAAATAATCATACCCACTTGAATCTGTAGAACTGCTCTTTCTGATCCTCTACCCATTTTTAGATAACCTTTTCTTTAAACTAAAATGACTTTTAAAAATTTCAGGTTCAAATCACCAACCCTTAGCCTTGGATTGAAAACTGGTATTACTAAGCAGTTGGAGAAGGAGGGGTTGCTCGGGAAGAAGTGATGGACTAGAAGTAACATAAAGACAGTGGTAGGATGGTCTCAGACACTTTGGCGGAGATGAAGTGCAGTAACTGTGGACATCAAAATCATAAACATTAACTCACTGCAATCTAAGGCATAATTTTTAATTTTTAGTCATCATAAAAAATGCAAGGTTGATTATCTAATCACAGATTTAAGAGAGAGTATTCTTTTCAACTGGACCTGCCAGTAACTAGACAGTTACACCCACCAACTGCCGTGTAACTCCAACAACGGCCAGGATCCAGAGATCATCACACTCAGCTCCTGGGAGAGAACAAGGCAGAGTCTCCTACCCTATGCCTGACTGTCTCCATCAGGGCCCAACAGTTGAAGACCACCGAGGCCCAGCCAAGGCCATGCTGGGACCACTCTCCACACACTTGGATGAGCCTCACGCATAAAAGAACTGACAGAGGAACCCAGGTGTGTGGGACCCGGGGCTGAGATCTCCAAGCCTGCACAGTTTGGAACTGGACCTGCCAGTAACTAGACAGTTACACCCACCAACAGCCGTGTAACTCCAACAACGGCCAGGATCCAGAGATCATCACACTCAGCTCCCGGAAGACATCTTATCATCTCATTCCTAATTTGGTCAAACTGGCAGGCTACCAAATGTAACATGCCCACACAGCAGAGTCTGGCAAACTCCCCGTGGTATACCCAATATGCCAAATACCAGTAACAATGATGGGTCTCATTCTCCTAACCCTGAAAAAACCTTGAATATGGCACTTTAAAAAAAAATCTCAGGGCTAGGACGAAGAAGACGTTACTGGCACCTGCTCGAGGCAATCGACGAACAACAGGGTGGTCGTGATCATGATTCTTTTCAACACACAGGACCCATATTTTACATTCATCTTCATGCTTCTAAAAGTATCTTGTGCAATTTTCATCACATAATGACAAATATCTGTTGAGTAACAAATCACACACAACGATGTCAGTTTAAAAAACTTAGGTACTAATAGAAAACAAATGCTGAACAAGAAAAGAGAATAATATTTAAAAAAAGGTTACATGAATCAATGTCCAGTGGTTTAGGAGTAGGTGAAATCCATCTTATATAATGATTAATAAAAGTTGTACTTACAATGTTAAGGTGATGGATAAGGGTCTACCAAAAATATGCATTAATACAGAAAAAGTTTCAGTCTTAGAAACAAACATTTTACAAACTTATTTTGTGATTACACTTCAGAGATTAATCAGGAAAATGAGAATAACAGAATAAGTATTTGTCAATGTTTATTAAGAAGTGCACTGTGACACACTTATTCAAAGATATGAGCATTCAAGTAATCTATTCAAGGTAATAGAAAAAATATTCTCCATGGAGGAAAAAGAGCAATTCTTCAGATCCAAATATGTAAGATTATTCATACCCTTTTGCTCAGGCTTCCTAATATTTCATTTGACAAGTACATTAATGATGAGAATCAGGAATTGTACCTTGTGGATTTGAGTGTTATGAATACTGGAAGGATTCATCTATTTTAAAAAATTTATTAATATGCAAAAATGTAGTTTGGTATGACTTGTGCTGTGAAATTAGCAGACTTATGTAAAATCCTAATTATAACACGATGCACTATATAATAAATATTTCTGATCAAGTGATTTCATCTGCTTTTTACTTTCCTATCTACAAAATGATGAAACAAGACCAATGTCCCTTACTGGTATAAAATTGATGAAGTTTTGTAGAAATATAAACTGATTCAGCCTCTACAGAAATAATAAGGAAATAAGATTAGAAATTTTTTTAAAAAGGAAACACATTATAATGCAGTACCACCACCATTTTATGGAAGTAGGGTACACATGGAAGAGATCATAGATTACTCCTGACTAGGTGTGACCAAAAAGTAAAAGAAAGAAATGTGGTTCTGGATTTGATTTATTTTTTTAAAAAAAAGTTCAATTGCGGATATTCAAGCCAAGCAGCTAAAATTTATGGGATAACTGGTGCCCACAGTTGGAAACTTTAGG
The DNA here is from genome assembly GCF_029834395.1 of Sorex fumeus. Classification (NCBI taxonomy): domain Eukaryota; kingdom Metazoa; phylum Chordata; class Mammalia; order Eulipotyphla; family Soricidae; genus Sorex; species Sorex fumeus. The sequence goes on along the minus strand of NW_026606096.1, from coordinate 17,321,432 downwards.
GCACCCTTGGAGGCCTGTAGGCTTCCCGGCCAAAATTCTCGCAGCTGCACCCACCAACCCCCACCAGTATAGCCACATCAAACCTTAACCCCACTGCCTAATAAATATTGTCTGCAGAGACACTAATCTATGGATCACTTCAGGTACCCAATGCCCAGGCTGAGAACACTGGAGAGGGTTAGAGCCAAGCCTCCTCAACACCTCCCCTCCATACTTCTGGAAGCCCTGGCAGCCATGACCCCTCCCACAACCACCTTCATGCTAACTCATTGGCCTAAGCCATCAATCCTGAAGTCTCTGGCCTAATGACCACATCACAGCCACAAGATACCTCTTAAAGCAACAAACAGCTTAATAAATTCTTAAATAAGGACTTATCAACCCTGCCAGGAGATCTAACAATTTTCACATAAATTCATCTTTATACTTATTGATTTTAATACTGGATTATATTTTATACAAACAATTTTAATTCTAGAATTGTATCAACACTTGTGGCTTTTTGTAAATTAAAATTAAAATTTTAGAAAGAAAATTTCTTAAAGTTGAGTAATTTCTACTGATTAGCCCTCAGCCTTGTGTTTCTTCCATTAAAGGACATTTATTTTGTCAACTGTATCAACATCCCGAATACACAGGGGACAACGTGAAATTAACCTTACCAGAAAACTACAGAAAAGAAAATAGTTTAAATGCTACTACTTTTATATATTATATACTACTTTTATTTACTATTATCATGCAATATATTAAAAATAAAAGAGAGAGAAGAAAAGTTCCTGCCATAGAGGCAGAGGTGGGGAAGGACTTGGGACATGGTTGGTAGGAAATGTACACTGGTGTTGGAACATGATCTGACTGAGAACCAATCATGAACAACTTTGTAACTGTATCTCATTGTGATTCAATTACAAATATATATATAAATATATATATATATATATATATATATATAGCTGGAGCAATAGCAGAGCGGTAGGGCGTTTGCCTTGCACGCAGTCAACATGGCCGACCCGAGTTTGATTCCTCCACCCCTCTCGGAGAGCCTGGCAAGCTACCGAGAGTATCTCGCCTGCATGGCAGAGCCTGGCAAGGTACCATGATGTATTCGATATGCCAAACACAGTAACAACAAAGTCTCCAATGGAGACGTTACTGGGCCCACTGGAGCAAATCGATGATCAACGGGAGGGCCTTTACTTTACTTTATATATATATATAAAATCACTAACCATCAACAGGATTTGAACATATGAATAGTAGAATCAATAATGGTATTATATTCTTGTTAAATTTACTGATGGTACAAACTGTCTAGATGTAAGAAAATCTCTTATTACTAAACTACACTAGACCATTTGGAAAAACTACAGGAATAACTGACTAGAATAGAGCATCCTTATTAGCAATAAAACAACTAAAGTTGGGAATGATATCCACAAACAAGGGCCGAAGAACAACTTGAAAAAGAGGGGATAAGCCGGGAAGTACTCCTGCCCCCCCAGCCACGCCTCAGATTCCCACCTGAAGCCCAGTGGGGAAAGTGCCCGTCCAGTTCCGGGGGACCGACCACCATTCCGTCCACCCCTCCCCTCCAGGTGGGTCTGGTCCATCCAGCCGGGAAGTGCTCCTGCCCCCCCAGCCGCGCCTCAGATTCCCGCCTGAAGCCCAGTGGGGAGACTGTAGACCACCCTTCCTCCATTCCAGGATCCTGGGTGGGAGTCGCCTGGGACAGGCTAGGGGCGTGGCCACCAGGAAAGGGGCGTGGCCTCATAAAGTGGGCGTGGCCTTCTCTTTGGTGGGCGGCCGCTAACACGGCCGCAGTTATATTACTCACATCAAGCACTCAGGACTCCCATCCCACAACTTTCTGCCTAATACCAACCAAAAATTTCCCACCTCTTCTTCTACAATCCAACAACAACCCACTCGCCTACTCAAGTTCCAACAAAGACCTGTTTGAAAACACCTGTATAAATTCAGTTCCAAATAGCACCTCCTCCAAAAGTTTCACTCAATGTCGGTTATAAAACAAAGAATAACGCCTGGCTGAGAAGAACGTCAAACTCAGAAACTTAGAAGGGTGCCTACCATCGACAAAACCTTATCCATAATCCTTTCCCACTATAAGAGGGAATAGTATATTCTGTGCCGGACGGGAACTGAGGCCCATTGTTCGGCAACAAAACTGAATAGCTCCTGGCAGTCTCTCCTCATTCAACCAGGTACAGCCTGCTCCACGGCTTGAGACTCCCCCAGGGAATACGCAGCTAGCACGATCCCCTAGAATTGCCGGTTTTCTCCCTTGACCTGTGCGGGACTGGAACTGAGGCAACATCAGATCCCGCGGCAACAAAGCTGAACGGATCCGGGAACTCTCGCCTCACTCAACCAGAATAGTAACAGTGAACGTGAAGGACTAAAGCACACTGGTCACAATGGTAAAGCAACGCAAAAGCCCACAAAACTTTCTTATTGAAGAGGCTAGCCCAGAAGACACCAACAGTACTGTAGTGTTAGACAACCTCTCTGACAAGGAATTCAGAAGGGAGCTACTTAGGATGCTTAGGGAACTAAAAGAAACAATGGAAAGCAATGCCAATAAAAGACAAGAGGATTTGAAGGCAGAAATGAGAAAAATGCAATCGGAAATGTCGGACCTGAAAACCCTGGTAGACGAATTGAAAACCTCAGTGGAAGGCCGCAGAAGCAGAGTAACAGCTGCTGAGAACAGAATCAGTGAGCTCGAAGATGAAGTTCAGAGACTCACCAGAAAAGAGCAGAAAATGGAAAAGAGACTCACAGTTCGGGAACAGATGGCAAGAGAAGATCGTGGTGAAGCCAAGAGGGGTAACATAAGAATTATTGGAGTCCCAGAGGGACAGGAAGAAAACCCTGATGAAGAAGAAACTGTCAAAGACATCATTTCTACAACATTTCCAGAGCTGAAGAAAACTTGTGACCACATTCAGGAGACCCGAAGGGTACCAGCTAGAAGAAATCCGAACAAAAATACCCCAAGACACATCCTGATCAAAATGACCAAAACTTTAGACAGAGACAAAATTCTGAAAGCAGCAAGATCGAAGAAAGAAATCTCTTACAAAGGAGCATCCTTAAAATTCACAGCTGATTTTTCTGATGAAACCCTCAGGGCCCGAAAACAGTGGTGGGACATAGTGAAAAAACTCAATGAAATAAATGCCTCTCCAAAAATACTTTACCCAGCGAGACTCTCATTCATAACAGAAGGAACAACACACAGTTTCACAGACAAACAACAGCTCAGGAACTTCATAGACTCAAGACCATGGTTACAAGTACAACTAAATGGGCTACTTTAAGACAGGACAGGCCCCTCAAATACACCTAATTTCAACAGAACAATGGGACAAAATCCCATAACAATAATCTCTCTCAATGTCAATGGGCTAAATGCACCAATTAAAAGACACAGAGTGGCAGGATGGATTAGAAAATTGAACGCAACATTCTGCTGCCTGCAAGAAACACACCTTAATAGTCAAAGCAAACACAGACTCAGAGTCAAAGGCTGGAAAACAATCCTACAGGCAAACAGCTCCCATAAAAAAGCTGGGGTAGCCACCTTAATATCAGACCACATCGATTTCAGAGTGAAGAAGGTCATAAGAGACAGTGAAGGCCATTTCCTAGTGATCAAAGGATCTGTACAACAGGAAGAACTTACAATAATAACTGTATATGCACCTAATGAGAGACCAGCAAAGTACTTAAAACAACTACTCATAGATTTGGAAAAAGACATCAATAGCAACACAATACTAGTGGGAGACTTCAACACTGCTTTGTCACCTCTGGATAGATCAACCAGACTCAAGCTTAGCAAGGACATACTTCATTTGAGGGAAACAATGGAAGAAAGGGACTTAGTAGATATATACAGGACACTTCATCCTCAAAAGGCTGAATACACATTCTTCTCAAGCGTACATGGAACATTCTCCAAGATAGATCAGATGCTGAGCAACAAAACATACCTCCATAAAATTAAGAAGATAGAGATTGTATCAACAATCTTCTCAGACCACAATGCGCTTAAATTAGAAGTAAATCACAAGCAAAAACAGAAAACTAAATCAAACACCTGGAAATTAAACAGTGCGCTATTGAACAACGAGTGGCTTAGAATGGAAATCAAAGAGGAAATCAAAAGATTCCTAGAAACGAATGAAAATGAGGACACGAGTTACCAAAACTTATGGGACACAGCAAATGCTGTCTTAAGAGGAAAGTTTATAGCTCTACAAGCATTCCTCAGAAAGGAGGAGAGAGCCCACATAAATAAACTAACCTCACAGCTTAAGAGCTTGGAGAAGGACCAACAAAAGGAGCACAATCCGAACAGGAGGAAGGAAATAATAAAACTCAGAGCAGAGATTAACGAGATGGAAACCCAAAAAACAATCCGAAAGATCAATGAAACCAAGAGCTGGTTCTTTGAGAAAATTAACAAGATCGATAAGCCTCTAGCAAAACTCACAAAGAAAGGGAGAGAGAAAACCCTAATAAACCGAATCAGAAATGAAAAGGGGGTCATTACAACAGAAACCACAGAAATTCAAAGGATCCTCAGGGAGTACTTTGAGAAGCTTTATGCCACGGAACATCAAAACCTCGAGGAAATGGATAAATTCCTAGACTCCTACAGACTCCCAAGGCTGAACCAAGAAGACCTGGAATACCTGAACAGACCTATCACCACCAAGGAAATTGAAATGGTAATAAAAAGTCTCCCCAAGCACAAAAGCCCTGGCCCGGATGGATTCACTAGTGAATTCTTCCAAGTCTTTAAAGAGGACTTACTCCCAATCCTCTTTAAGCTTTTCCACGAAATTGAAATGTCAAAAACACTTACGAACAGTTTCTACGAAGCGAATACCACACTGATACCAAAAGCAGACAGAGATACCACAAAGAAAGAGAATTACAGGCCGATATCCCTGATGAACACAGATGCAAAGATCCTCAACAAACTACTAGCAAATAGAATCCAACTACTCATCAAAAAGATCATACACCATGACCAAGTAGGATTCATCCCAGGGATGCAAGGATGGTTTAACGTTCGGAAATCAATCAACATAATCCACCATATCAACAAAAGAAAAGATAAAAAGCATATGATCATATCAATAGATGCAGAGAAAGCATTTGACAAGGTCCAGCACCAGCACCCCTTTATGATGAAAACCCTAGCCAAAATGGGTATAGAGGGGACTTTCCTCAACATATTTAAAGCCATCTACCACAAGCCTACAGCAAGCATCATTCTCAATGGGGAAAAACTGAGAACCTTCCCTCTAAGATCAGGGACGAGACAAGGATGCCCACTCTCTCCACTGCTGTTCAATATAGTGCTGGAAGTACTTGCAATAGCGATTAGGCAAGAAAAAGATATTAAGGGCATTCAGGTAGGAAAGGAAGAAATCAAGCTCTCACTATTCGCAGATGATATGTTACTATACTTAGAGAACCCAATAACCTCCACCAAAAAACTCCTAGAAACAATAGACTCGTATAGTAAAGTTGCAGGCTATAAAATCAATACCCAAAAGTCCATGGCTTTCCTATACGCAAACAGTGAGAGAGAAGAAAGCAACATGAAAAAAACAATCCCGTTCACAATTGTGCCCCAGAAAATCAAGTACCTAGGAATCAGCTTAACTAAGGAAGTAAAGGACCTGTACAAAGAAAACTACAAAACGCTACTTCAGGAAATAAAAGAGGACATGAGGAAATGGAAAGATATCCCCTGCTCATGGGTCGGGAGACTTAACATTGTCAAAATGGCAATACTACCAAAAGCATTGTATAAATTCAATGCAATGCCTATAAGGATACCCATGAAATTCTTCAAAGAAATGGAGCAAACACTCCTGAAATTTATATGGAACAATACGCCCCCACGAATAAGCAATTCTTGGGAAAAAGAAAATGGGAGGAATCAACCTCCCTAACTTCAAACTCTACTACAAAGCAGTAATAATTAAAACAGCGTGGTACTGGAACAAAAGCATAACTGCAGACCAATGGAACAGGGTTGAATACACTGACATATCCCCTCAATCATATGATCATCTAATCTTTGATAAAGGTGCAAGAAATGTGAAGTGGAGTAAGGAAAGCCTCTTTAACAAATTGTGCTGGCATCACTGGACGGCTACATGCAAAAAAATGGGCTCAGAACTCTGCCTAACACCATGTACAAAAGTAAGATCAAAATGGATTAAAGGCCTCAACATCAGACCAGAAACCGTAAGGTACATTGAAGACAAAGTTGGCAAAATCCTCCATGACATTGAGGCTAAAGGTACTTTCAAAGATGCCACGCCACTGGCCAAGCAAGTAAAAACAGAGATCGATAAATGGGACTGTCTTAAACTAAGAAGCTTCTGCACCTCCAAAGAAACAGTGACCAAAATACAAAGACAGTCTACAGAATGGGAAAGGATATTCACCGAATTCACATCTGACAAGGGGTTGATATCCAGGATATACAAAATACTGGTTAAACTCCACAAGAAGAAAACATCCAACCCCATCCAAAAATGGGGCAATGAAATGAACAGAAACTTTCTCAAAGAAGAAATCCGAATGGCAAAAAAGCACATGAGAAAATGCTCTACATCATTAATCATCAGGGAGATGCAGATCAAAACCACAATGAGATACCATCTCACACCTCAGAGACTGGCCCACATTCAAAAGAACAAAAGCAACCGATGCTGGCGTGGATGTGGCGAGAAAGGGACACTCCTTCACTGTTGGTGGGAATGCCGACTAGTTCAGCCCTTTTGGAAAACAGTATGGACATTTCTCAAAAAATTAGAAATTGAGCTCCCATTTGACCCAGCGATACCACTCCTGGGAATATACCCCAGAGAGGCAAAAATGTGTAGTCGAAGTGACATCTGCACTTGTTTGTTCATTGCAGCACTCTTTACAATAGCCAGAAACTGGAAGAAACCTGAGTGCCCAAGAACAGATGACTGGTTAAAGAAACTTTGGTACATCTACACATGGAGTACTATGTAGCTGTTAGAAAAGATGAAGTCATGAAATTTACATACAAGTGGTACAATATGGAAAGTATCATGCTAAGCGAAATGAGTCAGAAAGAGAGGGATAGACATAGAAAGATTGCATTCATCTGGGGGATATAAAGCAACAAAATATGAGATCAATACCTAAGAATAGCTGAGATCAGCACCAGGAGGATTATTCCATAGCTTAGGGGCCAGCCGGGTATCCTAGAGGAAAGGGCCGTTCAGATAGAGAAGGGAGCACCAAATAAAGGGTGTTTGGAGGATCCTCTCAGGAGGGGAAATGCATGTTGAAAGTAGACTATGGACTGAACATGATTGCCACTCAATGCCTCTTTTGCAGACCACAACACCCAAAAGGAGAGAGAGAACAAAGGGGAATGCCCTGCCACAGAGGCAGGGTGGAAGTGGGGGTGGGTATATTATCCATGGTGGTGGAAAATGGGCACTGGTGGAGAGATGGGTATTTGATCATTGTGTGACCGAAACCCAAGCACAAAGATTTGTAAATCTACAACCGTACCTCATGGTGCCTCACTAATAAAAAAAAAGGGGGGGGGGAATAGAGTGGCAAATCTGTTTGCCCAGTAGAGGTAGAATGATATAAAGATATTATACATATTCTAGTAGTTTTTCAGGAAACATGTATTTATGAGAGAAGGCAGTGAGCATGCCAATCACATGTATAGAAATTGCTGCAAAACATCTTTGGGTGTTAGTATTTAAATATAGTAATGAAGACCAAAGTCTTTTTTTTTTTTTTTGCCTTTTTGGGTCACACCTGGTAATGCTCAGGGGTTACACCTGGCTCATGCACTGAGGAATTTTTCCTGGCAGTGCTCGGGAGACCTTATGGGATGCTGGGAATCAAACCTGGGTTGGCTGTGTGCAAGGCAAATGCCCTACCCACTGTGCTACTGCTCCAGCCCCAGAAGACCAGAGTCTTACTAAATGGGTTGTATTGTCCAGTACTGTCTGGCCAGGGGATCTTGGGAGTTTATCAGTGCCAAAATGTTCTTAAGGTTCCACAATGGTACAGAGTCAAAAATGCAAAAGGAAGGCTTCTCCCAAGAAGAAGACATCACTCCAGCCAAACTACAAACCTCAGGTCAGTCTCTCTTTGCTTCTGTTTCTAACATTTTTTTAGTGGATGAGAAGAAACAAATTTGCAAAAAGGTTTGTCAGGGGCAAAAAAAAGAAGAAGCAAACCACACGTGCAGGTTATTCACAAATGGTTTGATAAATCCATATGTGTAAATCAATGCATGTAATTTTTTCATATTTGCATATTCACTCTGTATATATTAGATGGATACACAATATATACCTGTCTAAACTATCTAAATATATGTGTGTGTGTTCTTTGTACTCTCTCTGAAGCTTCTTAGCAATTTCAAATCATTTCCCCAAAAAATTAATTACCAGGATAAAAAAGCTAATGATAAACACAAAATAAAATATAGTTACGATGAGAGAGGCAGAAAACCATCTAGGGGAGGAGTACATGGATGGATGTGAGACATTTATGTCCCCTTAACCAAGTCCTGGCTCTCCCTCTTATTACCTTGCCTTTAGCTACAAATATGTTAGACACACTCCTCTCCTGTGTGCATAAATTAGTACATTATGAAGGAGATTGAAGGAAAATAATGTTTTGTTAAAAAATAATGGTTGGGCAAGAAAATGACAAAATGATTCTGCCTGTAATCTTGTCCAAATGATGTAATAATATGTAAGTAATATGCTTAGAAAAGGTAAAGCAATTTATGTAAGATAATTGAATATTTGAGAGAGAACCTTTAAGCTATTTCAGCTGTAATCAAAATTTCAAGGTTAAGGATTGTATTTATCATGTCAGAGGTCTGGAAAAGCCTACAGAAACTGAAGGACTCATTTATCTCACAATGACAAATTCGAGGACTTTGAAAGATATGCTTTCCTCCTTAACTGTTGAGAGTCTCTTTCAGGACTCAAATTCTTTTTATGTCTCTGTTATTTTCAAATTTTAAAAAACAAAATAGAGACCGGAATTTGGATATCCCAAAGAAGAATTGAAAGAGTTATATTTCACTCAAATGAGAGAAGGAATATGGAGTTCCAACCTCTATAGACGATCAAGAATCAGGGAGGCTGTCTCGTTTGCAAAGGCATCGAAAATGAGATGGGCAGCACACGTAATGCGATTTAGAGACAAGCGCTGGACTAAAGCTGTTACTGATTGGATTCCACAGGATGTCAAAAGGATGCGTGGCTGCCCACCTACAAGATGGTCAGACTTCTTCATCAAAACCTTGAACAAACGGTTTGAGGCTCTTTGTGTTCCTGGAGCGAGCAGATGCCATTGGGCTACACTAGCACGTGGCAGGGACAAATGGAGACGTTACTGGCATCCGCTCAAGCAAATCAATGATCAACGGGATGACAAGTGATACAAGTGATAGACTGGAAAGATAGCTCAGTAGGTGAGGTACATGCATTGCCTATAGGAGGCTAGGGGTTTATCACTGGTGTCACATGGTCCCCAGAGAGGGGCATGAGAGTAGCCCCTGGTACTGAGCAAGAATAGTCCCTGAGCACCAGCATGTGTGACCCCCAAAACCAAAACAAATAAAATAAAAACATAGATTCACCAGAAATCAAAAATGATAATTATATACTGTCACTATCACTGCCCTTCCGTTGTTCATCGATTTTGTCGAGCAGGCCCAGTAACGTCTCCATTGTGAGACTTGCTGTTACTGTGTTTGGCATTTCAAATATACCACGGGTAGCTTGCCAGGCTTTGCCATGTGGGTGAGATACACTTGGTAGCTTGCTGGGCGATCCGAGAGGGGCAGAGGAATCGAACCTGGGTCAGCCCAGTTGGTCGTATATAAGGCAAACTCCTTACCCACTCTGCTATCATTCCAGCTCGATTATTATACACAAAATACTGAATTAAGAGAGATAGCTAATAAATACAAAACAAAGATTTCATCATAAGGAACTTACATAAAAGTTAGTGAGGTAGAACATGAGATGCCATAAAACAACATGAACATCTTCTTAGAATGGGAAAGTATTTTAGTATGCTGGGAAAAAAAGTGAATCGAGAAAGGATTGTGAAGAAATTTGTTTTGAAGGCAACTAAGAAAGACATTAAGGTGTGTGTAGGATTACAATAAGTACCTATCACTGGAGCAAGAAATTCTTGCCAAGAAATAACAGGACAATGAAATAAATACAGTAATTGTCTGTTGTTCAGGCTGACAATTGCGAGTTTCCAAAGAAAACGCAGGCTCACAGGATTCGACTGTTAGATGGCCGAGAGTTGTTCCCCTGGCCGGCCCACAGTGATGGACAGACCAAGGATGGGAGAATGAAAGAAAGTAGAGGTTTTGGTCATAGTCCCACTCATCATAGTTCCATCATCCTAGTCTCCTTGTAGATCTCAAAGACCTCTACCCTTCTTACCCCTTCTAGTCATATAGAAATCATGAAGGGTGAGGGTACACATAGGTGAGGCTGAACATTGTCATTACAACAAACAGGTAAAGTCACCTTCAGGGGAAGTTCTAGAGATTAAGTGAAGGACAAAATCTCATTTAAGGGTTCAGCACTCCAGATTACTAGATCAACTCAAGGGCAGGATTTCATGCATGTTTTATCCTTTCCTCAGCTAGTAGTTCATTTAAATATTCATAGTAAATTTACTCCTATAATATTTCTAGTATTTTGTATAAACACAGTAAGAGGTAAATTAAGCTTAAAGGTTGCCTCTTCCTCTCTTCTTCTGGACATCTTGCAATATATCCCAGTCTATAGTCCTCAGGCCAGTTTAAGTTTAAGTTTTTTTTTTCTTTCTGGATCATACCTGGCGATGCACTGGGGTTACTCCTGGCTCATCCACTCAGGAATTACTCCTGGCAGTGCTCGAGGGACCTATGGGATGCTGGGAATCGAACCCGTGTCAGCTGCACGCAACCCTACCTGCTGTGCTATCACTCCAACCCCAGGTTAAGTCTTTCTTAATCCCAACAGGATCCTTATTCAATTACTTCTTTTTGAGTCATGACAGACTTTGTTTTATGACCATGCTCTTAACTTCTACTTTTTATGGCACTTAGCTTGTCCCCTTTTGATGCCAGGGTAGCTTACAGCTTGCCCTGGGGCCATGTAGTCCCTTTGTCAGGACCCTGTTTTTGGAATGCTAGGAACTAAGGGCAACTGAGGCTTATGTTAATATGGATGGATGCCCAGGAGTAAATATTATTTGGAGTCAATTAACTTCCATGTTGCAAAAGCATAGCTTTTGTGTTTATACAAAAAGGACATTGCTAAATGAACCATGCAAATGACATAAAGGAAAGAGAAAAGCAACATAGGATTATCAGTGCGTGATGGAATTGGGTGTGCCTCAGGGGTACTGTTGTGGGAGTAGCTCAATAAACCTTAAGCTCCCTGCTGGAGGAGCAAGGAAACCCAACGTTATCCAACAGACAATGAATGGTCCAGTTGGAGATTTAGGAGAGTCACATAAATCGTTGAAAATCGAGAAAGGTAGAAGGTAGAAAGAATTGAATTTTGCCAGGCATTGCCTGTAGGCTGAGAAAAATATGGCTGAAATTAATTCAATAGCACAGTGGTATATCCTACAGAATGTGATTAGCACTGATTTCAATGGCATAGTGGCAAGTGTCTTAAACTGGGCCGAGATATCCCCAGAGAAATCACACAAAGACAAATTGAGATGCAATAAACAAAGGGTCTTTATTGGCAAGCTTGAGCTGGGCCCTCCTCTGGCTCACTGACACAGTGGCAGCCTTCTCAGAATGAGCAGTCAGTTCCTCTGAGGCTCAAAAGTGAGGAGTTTTTAAACCAAAAAATAATTTTAAACCAAAATAATTTTAAACTCTGTTAAATTATTTAACAGAGACTTTCACCAGACCACCCTTTTGGCTGCAGTCTGAGGGGCTTTTCACTACATGGGCTTAGCTGATTGGTTATAAGTTAGAGTCACATAAGATTTACAAAAGGGTTATATGGGGGGAGGGGGGCTTTCCTACCTGCACCTGATTTGTAACTGGAGTGATAGCACAGCGGTAGGGCATTTTTGACTTCCTCGCATTCAGCCTGGCCAACCTGGGTTCGATTCTTTCGCCGCCCTCGGAGAGTCGGGCAAGTTACAGAGAATATCTTGCCCACATGGCAAAGCCTGGCAAGCTAACCGTGATGTATTCAATATGCCAAACACAATGACAACAAGTCTCACAATGGAGACGTTACTGGGACCGCTCAAGCAAATTGATGAACAATGGAGGACAGTGCTAAAAACAGTTGACTTCATATTGGCTATCTCACTTCGGGGAAATCATGATTCAGTTACAGGAATCTGTACTCAATTCCAGGAATTCTGGAACCGAAACCTAGGCCTAACTTGGCTTCTTTATAAGCCTGTCATGGCACTGATTTTGCTTTCTCTATTTCTCAAGTGTTCTTCCTCTACCTCCCCATATATCACACCTGCTATGCAGTGAATAAATAGATTCTCTACCTGCCTGTGACTGAGTCACGCTCACAACCCTAACATCTTAAAGGATAATTATCAGTAGGGTCTTTCTGTTTTCTATTTGGGATAAGTTTCTTAGGCCCTCCCATTGTTCGTCGATTTGCTCTAGTGGGCCCAGTAACGTCTCCATTGGAGACTTTGTTGTTACTGTGTTTGGCATATCGAATACATCACGGGGAGCTTGCCAGGCACTGCCGTGCAGGCGAGATACTCTCGGTAGCTTGCCGGGCTCTCCGAGAGGGGCAGAGGAATCGAACTCGGGTCGGCCATGTTGGCTGCGTGCAAGGCAAACGCCCTACCGCTGTGCTATTGCTCCAGCCCTTAGGACTCAGAATTAATGAGTTTTATTTTTTAATTTTTTAAAAATTTAGCTCTAATTGTTTTTTATGAGGCAGATGTTATTTAAGATGTTTGTATGAATTATAGCTCTTCTTTGATTTCAGTAACAAAGCATTTCTTTCTCTAGTTGTTTTGTTTCATTTTATTTCAATTGCCTATGGGCTTTTTTTCTTCCATTCAAAGTTCAGGTAGCGGAGTTCAACAAACACACGGCTTTGCCATCTTACCTGGAAGTCACATATGTTCCTCTTTGATTAAGCTCCATAGGAGACTGAGAAACATCGTTAGTATGCCTGTGGCTAACATTTTGTTTTACCAGCTCCAGAGCATAAAAGTGAATTTCCTCTTCAAGGCTTTATTGGATATAGAATGAAAAGTTCCCAGAGTTTCTAAATTAAATTAAGTCTCACTTTCATTTTTTTCCTCCACAGTAGGTGATAGCTTTTTAATAGCTCACTAATTAATCCAGAAAGGTTTCTTCCAACGGTTATAAATATCAGTTTAATAGTCATAAATTATAGTTCAAACCCACATTACATTTTAGAATACCCCAAAATGTAAAAGAAAGCATAGGTCTTAACAGAATGTCTCATTTTAGAGTAGCACACTTTCTTATAAAGAAAAGAAAAGTGCTATTTCATTAGACCTGGTAGAATTTTTAAAGGTTTTCATGCTTTGCCCAGCATGGGAAGTTCTTGGTGTCAACCTCAGTAACTGTGTTAAGAGAAAATATTATGATTAATCTGAATTGCTTATAGTAAACTTGAAGAGGTCAGGCACCATTACTAAAACTGCATTGAGTTATACAGCTAAGATAAGTCAAATGGATAATCATCTAATTTACTTTTATTTTGTAACTAATATCAGACAAAGAGCTAAATTATACGGGTGGCCTTTCTGATCACACAAATTTTTACTTCATCATTCACAATGGCTGAAAATAAAATAATTTGTAATTTTTTTGATTTAAGTTTTAAAAATTTGACGTGAGACTCAATGCTAGAATACTTGCCTCCACGTGTATTAGTCCCGGTTTCAATCCCCAGCATCCCCGACCTCTACACACATACACAAATAGACACATAAAGAACACGATGTTTAATATAGAAATCCATTAAAATAATTTGAGAAAATGCTAAATGTCAGTTTTTCAAAATCAAAGGTTTTAGTCCCCAATATCATGTAAAATAATCTAAAGCAGGTAACAGTTGACTGTCAGGTAACAGTTGACTGTAGAGAAGAAAACTTATTGGCTGAGATAGAAGAGAGAATTTCTTACTTCTAATATGTTCATTTTTAAAGTGTTATACAACATATATGAAAATATCTCCAAATAATTCTTACTAAACACCTACTAAATTATACATGCATATATATAAATATATACATAGTGAGTGAGTGCATTATAGTGATGCTAATTGATGTGAGATGTACTTGTAATGGTTAATTTTAGTCAATTTTACTATATCATGTGGTGTTCAGATATTTCGCTAAACGTTTTTTCTGCTAGTGACCTTGATGTTGTTTCTGATAATATTAGCATTTGAACTGGTGAACTTAGTAAAGTAAATTGCCTTTCGAATGTGAAGAGTTTTCATTCAGTACATTGAGAACCAGAGAACATTGAAAACATAGAGGAAACAAGAAAACAAGAATCCTCTTCTACTTAAATGTTTGAGTTTGAGCACTGCATTTTTCTTGCTCTTTATTGAGACTTACAACACGGGTTCCCTAGTTCTCGGGGCTTTATACTCAGCATGGATTACAATGTTTTCCTCTACTGACTTCAAATCTTCATCGCTTCACTGTTAAATAGCAATTCCTTCTCTGTCTCTCTATTTTTCTCTGTTTCTCTTTGTTTCTCTCTCTCTTCTCTCTCTCATTTTAACAGGATAACTTGGTCAAGTATAATGTTCGGTAAATAAATTCAAAAGTTATAATTTCATAGCCATGGCTTTGTAGAAGTTTTCACATGATCTACAATATAAAAACACAGATACAGGGCTGGAGCAATACACAGTAAGTACCTGGTAAGGCACTTGTCTTGCATGCAGCAGTTTTGGGCTTGATAATCTGGCATAGTATATGATCCTTGGAGTACCACCAGAGTGATCCATGAGCAGAGTCAGGAATAAGCTCTGAATACAGCCAGATGTGACTCAAAAGAGACAAAAAAAATTGAAAGGCGTATTCCCCAAATATGAGAGCTATTGCTTAAAGCCTAGTTCCTTAAATTATGGTTCACAGTCCAGCATAAAGGTCACATAGCTAGCTGGATGTGGGGATTGTGAAAAATGGTTTCAAAATATATTTATATTTAAAAAGACAGTTCTCAAATGGTATTTCTTAAATCGAAAAAATTCCATTTGGCAAATGTCACTGATGATTCTCAAAGTAGCAACTCATATTTTTATTTTTACTTGACCAAAGGAATGTATTAACTGCTGTCCTATAAGCATTTCTTCCAAACTATAAAGATCTCAAATATGTCTCCCGCTAGAGTGTTTCAGCTAAGGTTATGACAACCCTTAAAGATCAAGAAACAAAAATTTTTCTTTATGGAAAATATACTCAATCAAGAAAAAAAAGAATGGCAATAAATCACAGAACTTATTAGCATGATTCAAATATTCTCAGACTTGTTCATCATGGCATCTTTCTGTTTAATTTAAACTGTATAGGTGTGTTGTGTCCATGCAAGTACCACACCACATTACAGACTAAATACTAGAAGTTATGACTTGCTGTTTAATCCTAGAAAACATGGATGAGTGTAGTGGTAATAAAGGCAGTAAGGAAGCAGTAGGCTGCTGGCTCAAATTCTTATCACTATTACAGAACGATTATTTCTCTCACTTTACTCACCATGTCCAGAAGCTTATTAGGGTGTTCAGTGGTTTTCACCTGCAATTCCATTCCTAGGCAGCATCACTTGAATTTGCTTTCTTGACTGACAGTAACACTTAACTTATAATTTCCCATTAAGGCGAAAGACGTGCTTGCTGTGTGATAAAAATGCAAATAGATGGTCTGGGGAAATAGCACAAAGGGCTGGCGTACATGCTGTGCATTCAGGAGCCAGAGATTCAATCTTGGACACCTCATGGACCACGTTCTGCCCTCCTCCCCCCCACCAACAAACACAGCTGGGAGGCCCAAGATCCAAGCCATGAATAGACCCCCTGAGCACTTCTTGGTGTGGCCCCCAAACTCCCCCCCCAAAAGTAAAATATAAGCAGATTAGAAAATGTAAGCAAAACCCCTGAGTACAACACCTATTTTTCAAGTGAATTTATAAAGAACTTGTAAAGTTTAAAAAAATCCAGTCCCCAAATGTTCCCATAGTGACCCCTAAATGCAATACACAAGTAAAATATTTTGGCCTACTCTGAGTTTTAGAGTATAATGAAACATATTTCCTTCTTCCTCTAGTTACTCAGATATACATGCTTAATATATGATATAGTTAGGTAATGATTATCTTATATCAGCTTATTATGGTTTATTGAAGACAGACCATTAAGGAATGAAGCCAAGTAAAAAAAGTATTAAATAATTCTACTTTCTCAGTTCAATCCTTTGGTAATAAAAAATATGTTTAGGTCTTAGAGACATACTGTAATGGATAAGGCACTTGCTCTGCATGTTGCCAACCCAATACTGATCCCCTGAGAACCTCCAGGAGGACTCCCTGAGCACAGATCTTGGAATAAACACTGAGCACCACTGAGTGTGACCCCCCCCAAATCAGAAAAAAAACACAACATTTTTTGGGGGGGATATTAATTTGCAAACTTTCACAAGATTTTATAATAAAAACAAAACCCTTATATTTTGTTTTAAATTGCAAGAATATATAGACTTGTTTATTATATGGAAATGTAAGTTTTAAAATATTTTACAAAGTCTGTACATGTTTAGGCCACATTATATTCAAAATACATTTATGATACTGAAGAGCTAATACTGGAGGTAAGTATTTGGCTTGCACGTGGTGACCCCAGTTGGATCCCTCGCACTGCTTATGGTACATTGAGCAATGCCAGGGGTCACTTCCAAGCAGACAGGAGTATCTCCTGAGCATCTCCAGATGTGATCACATCCCCCTGAAACTGCATTTAGATCATTTTTGTGAACTGAGAAATGAACGCTCTGTTATTCTAAATCAAAGGCAAACTTCTCAACAGTGCTATATTATGTATCTAGAGGATTATTTAAATATTAAAATTAGGATATCTTGAAATTTGTAAATTCTCCAAAGCATTTTCTATGTGTCTATGAAGACCTTTGTGTCTAAGATTGAACAGAATAACATTCTCATAACAGAGACTTTGTTTTTAAAAATGTAGAAACCCTGATTACTACCAAGTGTGGCCCCAAAACCCAAAGCCAAAAAGAAAAAAAGACAAATTTTAAAAAAATATGCTATTAGCTTATTTTTTATTTTTCAATTAGTCGCCAAGTAATAGGATAAAACTCATACAGTTGAACTGTAAAACAATAACCAGTTCCTTGGCTCATAGTGGGTATTAGGAATCATTTATAGAAATAAGCTTGGACACACATTGACAAACTATAAATCTCTTCATTTTACTGTGCAAATAGTAGAATGTGTGTATATCAGAAGTACTTGTCCTGCAGTCCAAGAACAAAAACTTAAAAAGTTTTGACCTTTGTCATTACTTTTGTTTTGTGTGTTTGTTTTTTTTAGGTCACACCTGGTAATGCACTGGGGTTACTCATAGTTCAACGTTTGAGGGGCTCTTTCAGCTGTGCTCAAGGGATCATGTGATGCCAGGAATAAATCCCCAAACTACTGCATGCAAAGCACATGCTCCAGCCCTTTGAGCTATCTTCCTGACCATGACCCAAAAAAAGAGATGTTTTTGCCTTAGCGTTTAATTCAAGCTTAGCATTAACTCTAATTTTAAAAGTAATTTTTTAAAAAAAAACCCTATGCCATTAGCAGTGCAACAGAAAGCAGGTGCTTTTAGACCATACAATAGTTGCTTTAAATTTTGTTTATATCTCTTAAGAGACATTATTACCCACTGTAATTATTATTTAATGCAGTGGCTTTAAACTGTACATATTACTCTAATAGACATTGGAACTGGTTTACCATGGTTTTCACTGTGTTTCAGGACTACACCTTTACACTACACTGTGTGAACATCACACTCATCGTCACCGAGGCTGTAGGGCAGTTACCCATATGAAACTCACCTCTCGGTTCTTTTCTCCCCCACCTTTTCTCTTCTGGAAATGAGAAAAATTTGCCTCTAAGAGTTATTGAATAAGTGTGTGTTTTATTAGTTGGTTTGCTCTTGTTATTTATATTCTACAAATCGGTGAATCAGCTAATATTTGTCTCTTACTTTCTGACATGTTTCACCCCATACAATCACCTCAAAATCGTCCATGTTGTCATGAAACAAGATTTCATCATTTTAATAGCTGAGGAGAATTCCACTGAGTATAAATAGAATGCCTTTATTTTTAGGTTTTTAATGACTGTATTTCAACATGATTTTAGTGTAATCCTAGGTGGGATTTTTATGCAATATTTATTTTAAATATTATCATAGGAAGAAGGCCATCAATTTTAGCACATAAAAAATAGCCACTCAAATGTGTTTAAATAATAATATCCAGAACCTGTGAATATATTAGGTTACATGGCAAAGGGGACTTTACAAATGTGATTAAGTTAAGGATATGGTTAAAGTGGAAGAAATTATTCTGCATTTATTATTCAGGTGATTCTAATGGCAGCATGAGGTTCTTATCAACGAGTGTGAACATCCGAAAAAGATGTTGTGATGGAAGTAAAGGTTGAAGTGATAAGCTTTGAAGATGTTGGAAAAGGTCAGGAAGCAGGAATTCAGGTAAAATTTCTCATTTCTCTAAAGGACAAATGTAACAATTTTCTTCTGGAGCCTTTTGAAGAATTTCAGCCTAATGCCACCTTAATTTTAATTCAATGGAACACACTGAGACTTCTGGCACCCTTCCAATTTCCCCAAAATGTACACTAATACATGGGTTGTTTAACTCTCTATGCTCGTGGGTCAGAGAGCTAGCTCAAGAGGCTGAGCACCTCTTTGCATTAGGTTCATGTTCATGCTATAAACTTCCAAGCATGCCAGGAGTGGCTCTCCAACTATCACCATGCATGACCCAGACTCAAATATTTCTGTGGATTATCATAGCAGCTGTAGGAAATGACACCACAGGATCAAAAGTAATAAACATAAAGACAAAAAATCAGGCAGAGGACCAGAACGCATATTTTCAACTGGAGACAAACAAATAGCTTTTAGCATGAAGGTGGATATTTCCTGTGCTCATAAATTCTTGAGAACTTGTATGTAAGATTTGCCTACAAAACTCAGATGACTACAGAGTTAAAGTATATTATACAATTCAGATATATGGGTCTGTGTTTCTCATGTACAATGCCACTCTTCTATCTCTCTCTCTCTCCCCCTCTCTCTGGTTTGGACTATCACATCCTGCTGACAACCAGTAAACTATGATACAGTTCTGTTCCCCCATCTTTCTCAGTTTCAGTGCCTGCCTTCCTGACTCGGACACTGCCTGAGAAGCACCTTGTTACCCCTGTCTCCTTGCTGTTCCATAGTCTGTCGCTGAAGCTCTCTAAGGCCATACCCCAGCCCTTCTCTGTCCACCTAGCTTTTTTGGGTCTCTAGCCATGACCACATTCTGTGGATGAGACTGCTGTGCTCTGTGTCTGTCACTATCAGGACATAGGAACACTGTCTGCGTAGTTCTGCCTCTGTCCTGGCATAAGAGCCCAACATCATCCTGCATCTAGCTAGGCATAGGTGAGTGGGTGATGAAAGATCTTGCCCAGCTGCAGTCTTCCTTTCATCTGCTGTTATCTCACAGGTCCAGCCATCCCATCATTTACTTTGATCAGATACTTTTTTGGTGGGTGAGATTTAAAATGATAGGTAAAATGACCTAGTTCATCTGGTGTTCTTCCTTTCCATTCCCACTGTATTCTAGCCAACAGCTATATGATCAGAAGCTCGACATTATTAATTTTTATGAAAATGCAAACAAAAATTACAATGAGCTTAAGGTGAAGCTATAGTACAGCGGATAGGGTTTTGCTTTGTACAAGGTCGACAGACATGTGTGCGATTCTCCAGCACCACCTATGATCCTCCAAGCCCCGCCAGTATTGATGCCTGATTACAGAGGCAGGATAAACCCTGAGCACCATCAGATGTGGCCCCAAAACAAAACAAATAACAACAACAAAAAATAGCAATGAGCAATGAACATACACTTGAGACAGTTGTTATCAAAATGACAAATGTTAACAAGGACATGGAGGAGAAAGAATCCTTGGATACCGTTCATGCAAATGTAAATTGGTGCAGATCTGCTGAAGAAAAACAGAAAGGAGTTTCCAAAAGAAATTAAAAATAGCGCTACCATATGGTTCCAGCATTCCCACTTCTATGCATTTACCTGGAGGATATGGAAACACCACTCAAAAAGAAATCTGCATGAAACATTATTTTTAAAAGCCAAGGTAAAGAAACTATCGAAGTGTTCCTCAGTGGTGAATGGATAAAGAAAATATGGTCTATGTACACATACAGGAGCATTTTACTATTTAAAAAAAAGACATTGCAATTTGCAAAGACATGAACAGAACTGAGGGTATTATGCTCTATGAAACAAATTAGACAGAAAAAGAAACACTGAATAACCTCACATGTATGTAGAGTTTTTTAAAAAAAAATAACTGTAGCACACATAGATACAGAGAACATATTGGTGGTTGCCAAGAGCAGGAATTAGGAAAAATGGGTATTGGTGGTCAAAATACACATAAGCTTACAGATATGCAAAGGAGTTAAGCAAAGAAGTCTTGAGATGTGATCTACAGCATGGTGACTGCTGTTAATACTTTGAAAATTGCTGAGGATAGATTCTGAAAGACTAAATATGTGTGGAGATAAATATTAGTTAACTAAACCTAGTATGTTAATCACTTTCAATGAGTACAAATATTGAAACATTTGCTCACCTAAATGAACACAATGTATGATATATAAATATATGTACATATATATAAATAATATCCCAAGTTTTAAAAAAGTTAGAAAGTGATGTTTATCATTTATGCTCCTAATAATGCCTATTTTCCTGTGATTTAGAAGTAATTCCAATATTTTTATGCAGGAACGCCCTTGGTTAAATAAATTTTTCCTAAATTAACTGCTTTGTTTTCCTGGGACTATTTCAATAGTAAAGAGTTTCTAAGGTTTTAACACATTTATTTCGGTCATATACCCAAAAATAAGAAGACACCTTTCCTGTTATTTGGAGAACAATCTTTTTTTCAAAGCTTTCATTGAATATATTTGATCTAGTACATACATAGATGGTATGCTTCACTCAAAGTCAATTTTTTTATAGAAAGTAATTTTAAAAGTTGTAATAGTAATTTGAATATATTCATAGCATTTTTTCAAGCTGGGAAAATTCCACTGTTTTGATGTCATTCGTGTTCACTCAAAATTTCAATAATAACTTTTTAAAGGCAAAGACCATGACCAAAACATCTCATATCTCTTTATAGTGCACTGACCAGTATATATTTATTTTTAATATAAGCTCATAAACCCAACCTTGAAATGACCTATTCCTTGTTCTTACCTCCTTTAACCTCATTGTGAACCCACCTTGACTGATAAAATTAAACATTATTTTTACTTTTTAATATTTTTCATAAAAATGCTTCTGTTTAGTTCACAAAAAATACTGTTATTTTAAAAATCATCTGTTTTATAAAAAGCAGCTTTAGGAAATAGCTGAATTTATATAATGGGAAGATTCTTAGGAACTAGGGGAGTGCTTTGTGAAAATGGTTCAAATGCAATTCAATCATTTGGAAACATGATCTTGATAATCTTAGAGCTATTCTTGCTATTTAATTAATTTGAATCAACACTATCATATTAATTGGTTCCCGGTAGTCAAAGTTTAATACAAATTGTGGAAAGGGAATTCTTCTCTAATGATATAGACTAATTATGTATAATATTTGAACTCATTCCAATCAATCAGATTTCAAATTAGCCTAGAGATAGAAACATGTTGATATTCAAGATAATTCAATAAACTCAGAGTTCATTGTGTGAATTCTACTAACAGGTTTATAAATTATGTTCCTGCTTATTTTGAATCGGTATGAAAGTTTGATAGTCTTGGGAAATATTCAAGTATTCATAGCCAAATTTCCTAGTTAGACCATGGTGCTTGAGTAAAAGCCTATTGACAATGACCACTTTGGTGTGTGCCTCAGAATACATCATTGCTCTTTATAAAAATTATTAAAAATGAACTTAAAAGGTCAGCATGAGGCAGTCTGAATCACTGAATAATGATGCTGCAAGTGATGTTTGGTATCAACCAATCCTTTCATTTTAACAAAAGAACATAGGATAAAAGATATATAAATCAATGTCATTAATATCTAGCAAGCTGGGTTTTCTGCCTCTGGCAGTACACTCTCTTCAGATTACATTAGCTATCTTCAAATCAATTTAGTTCAATTTGATTCCATTTTACCAAATATAGTAACATACTATGTGTGCATATTATTACACATACATGTACTTACCATACGTAATAACATGTAAAGTTATATAAGCTACATGTAAAGTTATATAAGCTCCATGATGGAGGCAATGCTTGAATCCAAATAGACAGTACTAATATGAAATCAGTGCTGGACTGGGGATGTGGCTCACTTGCATTGCATGTGTGAGACTCATGTTTCAATCTCCAGCACATACACACACACACACCCACGCGCGCGCACACACACACACACACACATACACAAATTAGGCATATATATTTTGAGATCGTGTTATCAGGAGCACTCAAAGATTGTGTCCTGATGTGAAGTGACACCAGTTATTTCTCCAATCAAATGGTAGAGTAACCCTATCAGAGTGAAAGGGAATGCAAGAAAGAACATACTTTTCTGTAATTCTTTCCTGTCCATCTCATCTCCAACAGTAGATAATACAGAGGGAATCCAAGAATTTTCCGTGTGCTGACTGAGATAGGCAGGAAGGAGGCAACCCCCTAGCATGAGTTCCAGGATGTAATGAAACACAAATATAATCTAAAGTAATGTTCTCCCAAGTGGGCAATACTGCCTCTGGTGGCACTGGAATAACAGGGGTCACCGTAACAGGTCCAGATGCAATTGTGGAGTCTTTCCTGTTTGTCACTTAAAGAAGATAATTTCCTAGGGGTACAATGTAGAATAACATTGGTTTGTCCTTTCAGCCTTGCTCCAGAGGACTTAGGTTTATTGGGTTACTCCCATCCCTTTCCTCTGTGTTTATTTGTAACTTCTTTTTTGTGCTCTGCTAACTTGGAAATATTGCTTTTCTTTTATCCTTAAGTCCATAGTTAAGAATTCAGAGTAATGTACTTTTTTGTATGGATACAAGAAGATAATTAATGCTATGCTTTTATAACTTGAGAGTTAATTGACTCCAAATTATAATTCATTTCCTGGATATCTTTTCTTTCAACTTAAGCCTCAATTGCCCTTACTTCCTAGTGATGTAGGCAGGTAGACAGGGAAGGTCTCCTCCCAAGGCAATGGAAAAAGCCAACCTTGCAGAAAACAGGAAAAAGAGGAACTAAGGCCTCACCTGGTGCCACCAACAGACCCAAAGAAGCTCCTTCAGGAACAAAAGGCACAGGGCCAGGAAAGGAATTTCAAAGAAGAACATCGCCATTCCCAAGACCCCTGGTAACCTCCTTAGCAACATACTTTGATCTAGGTAGAAGCCCACTTGGGGGTAGGTTGGAGAAACCCTATAAAGGCCACCTTGAACAAAGGGAGGGCACACAAATGCTGCTCGATCCCATGTGCTGCTTGCACTCATGTGACCAAGCACATGTGTCGCCCGCATCTCCCCTCTTGAGATGTGTACTTTCATGCTTTCGTGTCCAATGCTGGGATGAGTCTAGGAGCTCTTTCTCCATCCTTGCAGAAGCCTGTGTTCTCTATTGAGCATATTACTCTTTCTCTCTCTCTCTCTCTCTCTCTCTCTCTCTCTCTCTCTCTCTCTCTCTTTCACTCTCTCCCCCTCCACACCTTCAAAAACCCTCCAAATAAAATATATTTACCCCAGTGCTCAGGCCCGGCGGCGGCGATGCCGGCAGCAGCCCGGCCAAGGTTCGAACTGGGGGGTAGGGGGGCCATATAGGAGCATGAATGGAGCAAAATGGCGGATCATGTGCAGAGCCTGACTCAGCTAGAGAACCTGAGCAAACAGCTGTATGAAACAACAGATACAACAACTCGACTCCAGGCAGAGAAAGCCTTGGTTGAATTCACCAACAGCCCAGACTGCCTGAGCAAGTGCCAGAAGCTTCTCGAGAGAGGAAGTTCATCTTACTCCTAGTTACTGGCAGCTACATGCCTTATAAAGCTTGTATCATGCACAAACAACCCTCTTTCATTGGAACAATGAATAGATATTCGAAATTATGTGCCCAACTACCTTGCCACATGACCAAAGTTGGCTACATTCGTGACACAAGCACTTATCCAGTTATATGCCAGAATCACAAAACTAGGTTGGTTTGACGGTCAGAAGGATAACTATGTCTTCAGGAATGCAATCACGGACATCACAGGGTTTTTACAGGATAGTGTTGAATACTGCATTATTGATGTCACAATTTTATCTCAGCTAACCAATGAAATTAGTCAAATACCACCCATCCTTTAACCAAGCACAGAAAAATAGCCTCTTCTTCTCGAGATTCTTCATTATTTGATATTTTCACACTTTCCTGCAACTTACTAAAACAGGCTTCAAGAAAGAATCTAACCTTGAATGATGAAAGTCAGCATGGCTTGCTCATGCAGCTGTTCAAGCTCACTCATAACTGCCTAAACTTTGATTTCATTGGCACCTCGACTGAAGAGTCCTCGGATGACCTGTGCACCGTTCAGATAACCACCAGCTGGAGATCATCATTCTTAGATTCCTCAACTTTGGAGCTGTTTTTTTTTACCTGTATCATTTCATCCCTCCTTCATTTTCACCTCTGGTATTCTCCTGCTTAGTACAGATCGCTTCAGTCCGAAGGTCTCTGTTTAACAATGTGGAGAGGGCCAAGTTTCTATTGCATCTTGTTGACGGTGTTAAACAAATACTGGAAAATCCACAGAGTTTATCAGACCCAAACAATTACCAGAAGTGTTGCAGACTGCTGGTCAGATTGAAGAGTAACTACCAACTAGGAGAATTACTGAAAGTTGAAAACTATCCTGAAGTCATCCAATTGATAGCTAACTTCACAGTGACCAGCCTCCAGCATTGGGAATTTGCCCCCAATAGTGTGCACTATCTCCTGAACCTCTGGCAGCGGCTGGCAGCGTCTGTGCCATATGTGAAAGCGACGGAGCCCCACATGCTGGAGACATACACCCCTGAGGTCACTAAAGCCTACATTACATTCCGCTTGGAGTCTGTGCATATCATCCTGAGAGATGTACTGGAGGACCCTTTGGAGGACACAGGCCTAGTTCAGCAACTGTTGGACCAGCTGTCAACCATCGGGCGCTGTGAATATGAGAAAACATGTGCGCTCCTTGTGCAGTTGTTTGACCAGTCGGCCCAGTCCTACCAGGGGCTGCTGCAGAACACCAGCGCCAGTCCCATGGATATCGCAGTACAGGAGGGAAGGCTGACATGGCTGGTTTACATCATCGGGGCTGTGATTGGCGGCTGAGTCTCTTTCGCCAGCACTGATGAGCAGGATGCTATGGATGGCGAGCTGGTCTATCAGGTGCTGCAGCTGATGAACCTGACTGATTCTCGCCTGGCTCAGGAGGAGAATGAGAAGTTAGAGTTGGCCATGCTGAGATTTTTTGAACAGTTCCGTAAGATCTACATTGGGGACCAGGTGCAAAAATCCTCCAAGCTATACTGCTGGCTCTCAGAAGTTCTGGGCTTGAATGATGAGACCGTGGTCCTGAGTGTCTTCATAGAAAAATCATTACCAATTTGAAGTACTGGGGCCGTTGTGAACCAATAAACATCCAAGACACTATAGCTTCTCAATTACCTCTTCATTGGATAAAGTAGTGTAAGGAACCTAGTGAAGCTGAGTGCCGTACAGTTCATGCTGAACAATCACACAAGTGAGCACTTTTCATTTTTGGGCATTAACAATCAGTCTAACCTGACAGACATGTGGCATTGAACTACCTTCTATACAGCACTTGGGCATCTCCTTATGGTGGATTTAGGAGAGGATGAGGATCAGTACGAGCAGTTCATGCTGCCGCTCATGGCAGCTTTTGAGGCGGTGGCCCAGATGTTCAGCACTAATAGTTTCAATGACCAGGAGGCTAAGAGAACTCTAGTTGGCCTTGTAAGAGACCTGAGAGGGATAGCTTTTGCCTTCAATGCCAAGACCAGCTTCATGATGCTGTTTGAGTGGATATATCCATCCTACATGCCTATTCTTCAGTGGGCAATTGTCCTTTGGCACCATGATCCAGCCTGTACCACACCTGTGCTCAAACTGATGGCTGAATTAGTTCATAACAGATCCCAGTGACTCCAGCAGGAGAGAGAGAGACCAGGCTGCAAGATGGAGCGTGGAGAGATGAGAGGGAGAGATAGGAGGAAATGGGAATAAGGGGTTTAGTGACACTGGAACAGGCATGTGGGGAGAATGGAATAAACGGCAACTGATCACCAACTGGGTTGGCCCTCGTTTCCTCCTTCGTCCACCCATAGCCTGGGCCACGACAGGTGGGGGAGTGACCTGAGACCACAGAACCCAGGCTGTGAGAGAAAGAGAGTCACTGGGGCTCCCCCCAGCCACTCCAGAGATTATACAGTACACTAAGGGAACACTGATTACTTTACCTAAAAAGGGAGTAGTGGCCAAGTAAATTTGGAGAGTAAAGAAAAGATGTTACTTTTGCAACAGCCCCAAAGTGTGAACTTTGTATCGACTTCAGAGTTGCAGGAATTGTTGTATGATACAGTTTGGAATGTCACCTACTGTTTGGCCAGCCTCAGACACAAAGGCTGAAAAATTTGCAGGAACAAAAGTTCATAATTAGAATATGAAAGAAGGTCACTGGAAGTTAAGTCTTTTTCCCTTCAGGAGGCCCAAGAAGTGAACTCTTATCTAGAGTTTAGGAAAGTTCTACAAGACCAACTTTGAAAAAGCAAATGGCACATATTCCATTTCTAGGATTCCTTGCATTACAATCCAGAATGTGTAATTTCTTTTACACAAGGTTCTCTCTCTCTTCACTCTCTCTCTCTCTCTCTCTCTCACACACACACACACACACACACACACACACATACACAAATTCCTCTGTCCCTTCTTCCCAGCCCCCAAGTTAAACTTATTTACTTCACTATTATTTTGACCTCTGAAGCCAGTGTTGTAGATCATTTTCTCATGTATCCTTCATAGTATTTTATGTTGATGGCCTAACATACAAGCCGTTAATTCATTTTGAATTCACTTTTTTTCTGATGGTGTGACAGAGTGATTCAATTTTATTTTTTATGGTGCCTTCCAGTTTTTCCAGCACTAGTTATAAAAGGGCTGGAGCGATAGCACAGCGGGTAGGGCGTTTGCCTTGCACGCAGCCAACATGGCCGACCCGAGTTCGATTCCTCCGCCCCTCTCGGAGAGCCCGGCAAGCTACCGAGAGTATTCGATATGCCAGACACAGTAACAACAAAGTCTCCAATGGAGACGTTACTGGGCCCGCTCTAGCAAATCGACGATCAACGGGAGGGCCTTTACCTTACCTTACCTTATTATTTTTATTTGGAAAAAATTTCCCCATTAAGGCCAAGAGCCTGAGCTTAAGTGGAGACTGATTTCTTTCACTACTCCTGACCCCTGATCTTCTTGGACTCACATACTCACTGACATATTGGATAGCTAGGCAGGAGAAATGTAAAGAAAATTCATAGAAATCTCCAGAAGAACAGCAGCTCCATCAAAATCTGCCATGCAAGTACATTGTCCTAGAAAATATCTTTCTGTTGCTTGCTTGGTCAAAATGTAAGCTATCAGAAACACAAGTACAATTGTCCTCTCAGAGCTTTGGTGACTAGATGTGCAGGAAGTGAGAGAGTTTCAGAGTGTCTCTCTTCTGGGGTTATGAGGAAGGTTGCCTTTCCCTTGCCTCCCGCTACTCCGGATTTGAGATAAAACAAGAACCCTTTACTTAGCCTTCTTCTGATAGAGGATATCCCAGTCAGAACTTCCATTATTCTTGCTACCTTTTTCTTTGGACGATTAAGCTTGATCATGTTATAAATGCTATGTATCTTATCCCCAATTCCCTTTGTCACTACATGAAACTCAAGACATCCAAATCAACTCTCATTCCCAGAGATCCCTCATAGATCTCTGTATCTCTCCTCTCCTTCTGAAAGTTATGGTAAGGCTACAGAAAGATCTTTTTCTGAAATATCCCATAACAGAGTCACAGTACATCACAGTGCAATTTGTAAAGTACTCCTGGTGTAGGCTCTCCAAGTCAAAGGAGCCTGGGTTTGGACTTCCTTTGCTAAATGTGTATGGCATACTTGGGCACAACACAACCCGAGACTTAATCATCTTTATGGAGGTTTCCTTTGCTTTTCTACTTGAATCATGACTCTACCATGAGGATATTTGTTTTTTTTTTAATCCACTTGAAAGAACATAGTTTTCTTCCCTTACTCTTTGAATAATGTCCAAAAGAATATCTGTAATGAAGCAGTATAGATGGTCAGTCAGAGACCACATGAAATATCAGAATCAAAACGGGGTTTCTTGTTGTGAAAAAAACCAAACTTCATGAGAAAGCTCTGAGTTTTCCCAGTGAGATGAGGAGATATCATGAATGATTGTCCCAAATCGGTCATGTTGTATTAATCATTTGGAGAAAGAACCAAATTAATATGTTTTGCTCTTAATTGAATATTGTCAGCATGATAGGAAATTTCTAAGATTGCATATCTTAATTTTTGTCTAAAATATAGGTGATTGGTGTATGCATTCTAGAAAATTGTTCATATTTAAAAATCAGTATAGCATTGCCAGGAGTGTCCAGACAGTATAATATAAATAATACAAATAATAACCATCTGGATTGGATCCCTTTTAGATTTCAACAGTCAGCTTTGTCTATGGTTGTTCTCCTTTAATAGGAATATTCTAAGACTTCACATTAAGTATGATGTTTGCTATAGTACTGCATAGAGGATTTTAACAAGTTCAGAAAAAGGATTTCTATTCCTATTAAATTTTTATCACAAGGATAATAAGGTAACCCATTACAAAACAATGACTGAACAATGAATTGAAGGATGAAATTAACATGTCTTATATGATTATTTTTAATGCTCCATTTTCTAGTCTTACCAGTCTTCAGACTTTTCACTCTCAAAATTGTCACTCATTGTAAAATTTTATTTATATGTAAAAAATATAACATCAACGATGGTACAGCAGGTAGAGCATTTGCCTTGCCCGTAGCCAACCTGAGTTTGATCCCTGGCCACCCTAAATGGTTAAAGAGATTTCCGGGGGTGGGGGGGGGCTGGAGTGATAGCACAGCAGGTAGGGCGTTTGCCTTTAACACAGCTGATCCGGATTCGATTCCCAGCATCCCATATGGTCCCCTGAGCACCACCAGGAGTGTTTCCTGAGTGCAGAGCCAGGAGTAATGCCTGAGTATCGTCAGATGTGACCCAAAAAGCAAAAAAAAAGATGGAGGGAGAGAGAGAGAGAGAGAGAGAGAGAGAGAGAGAGAGAGAGAGAGAGAGAGATTTCCAGGGGTAATTCTTGAATACAGAGTCAAAAGAAACTCCTAAGTATCACTGGGTGTGGCTAAAAATAAAAAAAAAACTCTAAAATTCTCCACCTAAAAATCTCCTCAGGTTATGATCCTCTATTAATATCATTAACTGCACATCTTGTTATTCTCCTATGCACCTCTCAATTGATTTTATCTATAAGTTCATTAACCCACATTAACCCAACAAATATATTTAGAGAGTACTGATGAAATAGTAGGCAAGGGTCTATGCATTGTGAATATAATAGTGAGTAAAAATAAATAATTTCATTTACAGACTTGACAGTCCTCAGAGGAGGAAATTCTATTAGTCAATTTGAAAATGATGTCTTGAAGATGGAATGGCAGTGTGTAATAAATTAAATAGTAATATTTCAATTGCTATCCCAATCTATAAAGTGCAAATCTATCACATCTAATATGTAGCAACTGATTTTAGAATTTTTCTTTCCTTAACTAAGAAGCAGGGAATGCAAGAAGCAATATGCTTTTACCTAAAAGTAACAATAGAACATTGCAGCATTGGACAATGTTAAATTTTGCTGTTACTTCACAAGTAAGAATGTTGCTGATCTCACCATTTCACAGGACATTTTACACTTCTGGTGACATCTCACTGATTTGACATGGAAAGAGGGAATATATATCTTAGGAATTTTTTGGTGAGAATTAAAGAGAAATCCCTAGAAATACAAGAAGCCCCATTTTATTAATGTTTCAGGGTGAAGAGATAGTTTAAATGTTTTTCAATATATTATGACTTCCCATTTCAAGTGACACTCATGTTTATTGAAAGACTAGAGTTCTTGGTGTTTTCAAACAGCGTGTATCATGTTCACTGAATGATCTAAGAACTTGTCAGCTTTTAGTGGAGCTAAGAAGAAAAACGACTCTCCGGAGGTAGAAGAAAGTTTTAGAAATGCTCTCATTTGGGGGTTTGAAATGCAGCTCTGTGGTAGACCTCTTGCTTTACAGATGTCAGGCCCCAGGTTCAAACCTTAGAACTGAAAACAATTTTTTTAATTTTTTAATTTTTTATTAGTGAATCACCATGAGGTACAGTTACAGACTTACAAACTTTCATGCTTGCGTTTCAGTAATACAATGGTCCAGTATCCATCCCTCCATCAGTGCCCATTTTTCACAACCAATGGTCCCAGCATCCCTCCCACTACCCCCACCCTGTCCCCTCCACCCACCCCTCTGTGGCAGGGAATTCCCTTTTGTTCTCTTTTTTTTTTTCATTTTTATTTTATTTTTATTTATATTTTTGTCATTTTTATTTTATTTTATTTATTTTTTTATTCGTGAAACACCATGAGGTACAGTTGTAGATTTACAATTATTTTGTGCTTGGGTTTCGATTATACAGTGATCAAACACCCATCCCTCCACCAGTGCCCATTTTCCATCACCATGGATAATATCCCTCCCACCCCCATCCCCCCCAGCCCACCCTGCCTCTGTGGCAGGGCAATCCCCTGTGTTCTCTCTCTCCTTTTGGGTGTTGTGGTCTGCAAAAGAGGCATTGAGTGGCAATCATGTTCAGTGCATAGTCTACTTTCAACGTGCATCTCCCCTCCTGGGAGGATCCTCCAAACACCCTTTATTTGGTGCTCCCTTCTCTATCTGAGCTGCCCTTTCCCCTAGAATGCCCGGCTGGCCTCTAAGCTATGGAGTAATCCTTCTGGTGCTGATCTCAGGTATTCTTGGGTATTAATCTCAGATTTTGTTACTTTATATTCCCCAGACAAATGCAATCTTTCTATGTCCATCCCTCTGTTTTTGACTCATTTTGCTTAACATGATACTTTCCATGTTGTACCACTTGTATGTAAATTTCATGACTTCATCATGACTTCAAATGTATAAATTCATAATTTCATGACCGCAACAAAGCGGTCACATGCAACCAAAGAGCCTTGTGTACTGTACTGTTTCTCTGACCCATGAAGCCTAGGTTATTTCATCTGTGAAATGTATATTTATAAATAGCTACATCATAGTTTATTGGGAGAATTAAGTGAAATTATGAAGTTACAATACTTAACATGATACCTGAGTCATAATAAACACTCAGAAATTGTTATTAAGTTTTCAGAAGAATAGACATGATGACAAAGAGAACTAAACTTGATAAGTTGTCATATTTTGGTTTTTGTTAGCAAAATAATCCTTGCTGCTGCTGTCCACAGCATAGAGGTAAGATGCCACAAGACAGATGAGATCATTGGATTGGAAAGCCACAGTTATAGATTTTTCAATGGATAGATGAAGTGCCACAAATTACTTTAAAAATAAACATAAGAATGATTTATTGAAAACAATTGAATTAGAAAATGATTTGAAGTTAGCAATAACTCGGTCAAAACATTTATATGGTTTTCTTTGCCAACTACTAACTTGAGTATGACAATCATACAAAGTGTAATAACATTTTTGGTTATTTCTCTTGCTTATTGGAATTATCATGTAACAGAAGAAATATAGAAGTTATTAGCACTATGATAAAAAGGAATCACTCTAACATAATGGGAAGTAAATCATTTATCAAATGCAATTATACCAGGTATTTTCTTCTTCAATGGCTTGCAAGCCTATAATTTAAGGGAGAAAATCAAGACAATATATCTAGCATAAGAACTTTCATGTAGATGTTTATAAAAAGTCATAAGCTCTACTGCATATCCATAATTCTCCCACACATCGTCTGCCCCCCACCAGAATATCATGTCATCCTATATATATTAAAATAGTCCTTTGTCAAGGTGACGCTTTCAGTCTATATCTGAAACTGACACACTTTCTTCAAACATGGGAATTTTCTTCATTATATACTCTTCCACATACTTTAGCTATTTAAGTACATTGTATAGTCCTCAGCACATTGTACCATCAAGTATAAAACACAGAGCAGAAACTCTTCTTGCTGCAGCTCAATCAGCTGATAGAGCCCATTGTCTGGTTTTCTGAAGAACATGGAGAGAAAAAGTTGAAAGTGATCAGCATAGTTATTGCTGCCACTGCTCCTGGTCTTGAAACCTTGGTTATGATGATAGCAGCACTTAATAAGGAAAGTGCCAACACAATAGTGAAACCAAATGTCTACATACAAAAGGCCCTCCCGTTGATCGTCGATTTGCTCGAGAGGGCCCAGTAACGTCTCCATTGGAGACTTCGTTGTTACTGTGTCTGGCATATCAAATACTCTCGGTAGCTTGCCAGGCTCTCCGAGAGGGGCGGAGGAATCGAACTCAGGTCGGCCATGTTGGCCGTTTGTAAGGCGAACGCCCTACCCGCTGTGCTATCGCTGGAGTCTACATACAAATATTAGGGTTTTTTAAAATCCATTTTACTTAGGTAAGAGCTTTACAATTCTTTCATTCTTTCATCATACTTTTTATGCCTGCATCATTCCAATACCAGACCAATCAACAGAGAACAAACTTCTCTGCATAGGTGTCCCAATAGTCCTTCCAATTCATCGTCCCTGTGTATGCACAATTCTATAGACAAAATCTTCAGTTATGATGACTTTGACCATTTGTTGTTCCTTTATTGTGTTTCTTTTTTTTTATTTTTTTATTAGTGAAACACCATGAGGTACAGTTGTAAATTTACAATTTTTTGTGCTTGGGTTTCGATTATACAATGATCAAACACCCATCCCTCCACCAGTGCCCGTTTTCCACCACCATGGATAATATCCCTCCCAACCCCATCCCCCCATCCCAACCTGCCTCTGTGGCAGGGCATTCCCTTTTGTTCTCTCTCTCCTTTTGGATGTTGTGGTCTGCAAAAGAGGCATTGAGTGGCAAACATGTTCAGTCAATAGTCTACTTTCAGCATGCATCTCACCTCCTGGGAGGATCCTCCAAACACCCTTTATTTGGTGCTCCCTTCTCTAGCTGAGCTGCCCTTTCCCCTAGAATGCCTGGCTGGCCTCTAAGCTATGGAGTAATCCTTCTGGTGCTGATCTCAGGTATTCTTGGGTATTAATCTCATATTTTGTTACTTTATATCCCCCAGATGAATGCAATCTTTCTATGTCTATCCCTCTCTTTCTGACTCATTTCGCCTAGCATGATACTTTCCATGTTGTACCACTTGTATGTAAATTTCATGACTTAATCTTTTCTAACAGCTACATAGTACTCCATTGTGTAGATGTACCAAAGTTTCTTTAACCATTCATCTGTTCTTGGGCCTGGCAGTGCTTAGGGAACATATGGGCTATAAGCGATTGAACCTACATTAACCATGTGCAAGGTAAGTGGGTTTCGATTTAGCCTGCCTGCTAAAGTATCTAAGGCAAGTGCCTACTTGCTAGACTATCTTTCTGGCCCCGTATTTTGGTAATGATCTTAACAAAGCCAAAGCTTTTAGTGAAAAATACTAAAGATCTTATTAGTAGTTAAGGTAAGAAGAAATGAATCCCAGCTATTTTGTTTTGAGTTGATATGGTAGAATTGTGAAATATGCTTCCCAACTTCAGTTTCTCCTCCTCTGAAACATATGCCTATTTTGCTAGAATTACAGCAAGTAGGGCTATTGACTCACATGTGGCCAACAT
Organism: Sorex fumeus; assembly: GCF_029834395.1. Classification (NCBI taxonomy): domain Eukaryota; kingdom Metazoa; phylum Chordata; class Mammalia; order Eulipotyphla; family Soricidae; genus Sorex; species Sorex fumeus. The sequence goes on along the minus strand of NW_026606096.1, from coordinate 17,286,966 downwards.
GGCAGATCTGAGTTTGATTCCTCTGCCCCACTCGGAGAGCCCAGAAAGCTACCTAGACTATCTCGCCCACAGGGCAAAGCCTGGCAAGCTACCCTTGAAATATTCAATATGCCAAACACAGTAACAAGTCTCACAAAGTTACTGGGCCCACTAGAGCAAATCGATGAACCATGGGAGGACAGTGACAGTGACTATTTACTTATCAGGATAGAATTTTTTTTCCAGTATGACTTTTAGCTGTGTGTGGTTTTGTGATAAAGTTCTGGTTAATGCTATATAAACATATAAGCCTATGGTATTTCATGAAAGCTGCCTAGAAACACATGAAGGAAAAGAAATCAATTGTCTTAGGTGCTTCTGAGCCACAAAGTAGTTATAGAGGCTCATGAAGTAGCTTTAAAAGGAGAAATAATCAGTTATAGTTGTTTTGTAAAAGGTAGAGCTTGGGATTTTAATAAGAAATGCTATATGTATTTCTGGATTATGCACATTTAAGTTCCACGTAGGTAAGAAAGCATCATAAATTGTGACCTTAAAGTCAGAATACTTGAGGCCTGAGCAATAGTACAGTCGGTGACATGCTTACTGGGTCTTATTCCTGGCACACAATATGGTCTCCTGAGGCCACTACAAGTGATCAGTGTAAAACCAATAAGGAATAAGAACTGACCACCATTGGGTATGCCCTCCCCCAAAAATAATGAAATAGAAGTGAAAAATAAAGTCAGAGTTCTCTCTCTCTCTCTCTCTCTCTCTCGCTCGCTCGCTCGCTCACTCGCTCTCTCTTGGTAGAAGTTGGAGGAAATTGGACACTGTGGTGATGGATATGATATGAAACTTTATATGCAAGAAACCATATATCACTGTTTTCTAAGGTAAATATATACAATATAAAATTCTGTACTAAACCTATAATTTTATGGCATACCCAGTGGTGCCAGACTTCATACTGTACATAGATGATTTTGCACCTGAATATAAATGAACAGTCTCATGGCAAATAAATTTATTTCATCAAAGCATAAGGGTTTATTTTCATTGAAAATTGCCATTCACGTGGTTTGTAGGTTTATATACCAGGAATGAGTTATATTGTGCAGACTCTACTTTTTCTTTCTGACTCATTTTGATCATATTGGCACCCTCTGGTTCCATCCATGTTGAAGAAAAGGGCACATTTTCATAATTTCTGACAGTTGAGTGGTACTACATTGATGTGCGTTTTCACATTCTCTTTTTCTACTCATCTGCTAATGAATACTAGGTTGTGTTCAGATTGTGGTAAAAAAAAAAGCACCACAATGAACATAGGTATGCATATCTCATTTCAAATTGTGTTTTTGTACTTTTTTGGAAAGAGATATGAGTATAATCACTGAATCATATGGCAGATCTTTTTGAGAAATCTCCATGGCCTTTTCAGGAAGGCTGAACCAGTATTTTTTCACTTCAAAAAGAGAAGGTTGGGGCCAGAGAAATGGTAGAGGGGGTAAGGTACTAGCCTTGCCAACAACTTATACCAATGCAAGCCCCTGCACAATCTACGTCCTCCCTCAAACCCCCAACCCAAGCCTCACCAGGATTGACTCCTGAGCACATAACCAGTAGTATGGCCTGAGCACCAAGAGAGTTCTCCATCCCTAACAGCAAACAACAAGAGAAAATGAAGGATTGGGGGTTTTCTTTTTTCTTTTTGCTTTTTGCTTCTACAACTCCATCAGCACTTGGTGCTTTTATATGTTCCATCCTCACTGGTGTAATGTGATATTTTTGTCATTTTTATTTACGTTTCCTAGATAATTCCTGATGATAATTAACACTTCGTTTTATGTTCCTATTGCTCATTTCTATAGCTTTTATGGAAAAATGTTTGCACAACTCCTCTCCCCTCTCTTTGGATGAGGTTAATTGTTTTTGTTTGTTTGTTTGGTTTGGTTTTTGGGTCACACCCGGCGATGCACAGGGGTTTCTCCTGGCTTTGCACTCAGGAATCACTCCTGGAGGTGCTCAGGGGGCCATATGGGATGTTGGGAATCAAACATGGGTCAGACACGTGCAAGGCAAACACCCTACCCACTGTACTATCACTTCAGCCCCTGAGATTATTTGTTTTATTGCTGAATTTTGTGAGTTCTTTATAGTAGTAATTTAGATGCTAGTTCTATGTCAGATGTGTGATGTGTGAATATTTTTTTTCTATTTAGTAGAACATCTTTTTGTTTACTGGTAGTTTCTTTCTCAGTGCATAAGCATTGTAGTTTGATGAATTATGCTTATTTTTTTCTGCTCTACAGGGCAAGGCTCAGGAACTGGTGCGGGACTATAGTAGGTAAGGTGCTTGTCTTAGAGGTGGACAACCCGGGTTCAATCTCTAGCATCATTATTGGTAAGTTCTTGCAAAATATGGTTTTAAGAAAACAATTTAATTCGGATTTTATGACATATTAATATCAATAAAACATAATTTGCTCTCTCGGCCCTCCTCTAAGCATTGCAATATCACCAACCATCTCAAGAAATACCAAAACGCTTTTTAATGTAATGCTAAGTTGTTTATTTTTGTTTGTTTTCTTTGTCAGTAGAGCTGAATCATTGGGAACTTCGGAAATCAATATCATGAAGACATGCTTATACATCTTCTCCATTTTATGGTTTCAGGTCTAATATCAGCGTCTAGCTTATTTTAAGTTAATTTTCTTACATAGTGTAAGATTCTATTCCAACCTAATTATTTTTTTATGCTTGACTCGGGCTGGAGCGATAGCACAGCAGTAGGGCGTTTGCCTTGCGTGCAGCCAACATGGCCGACCTGAGTTCGATTCCTCCGCCCCTCTCGAAGAGCCCGGCAAACTTCCGAGAGTATCTTGCCCGCACTGCAGAGCCTGGCAAGCTACCTGTGATGTATTCGATATGCCAAACACAGTATCGACAAAGTCTCCAATGTAGACATTACTGGGCCCGCTGGAGCAAATCGTTGAACAACGAGAGGACAGTGTCAGTGTCAGTGTCAATTTCATTTAATCGTGAAGAGTTGTGACAAATGGAACTAATTTATCCCTTTTAGAAAGTGGCAAAAAAGATTACGGGGACAGAGAGATAGTTAGTGGATTGGCACTTGCCTTGCAAATAGACAACCAGGGTTACATCCCTGGCACCACATATGAACTCCAAAGCCCAATAGGAGTGATTCCTGAGCACAAAGCCAAGATTAAACTCTGCACAAAACTAGAAAATCAACAAACAAAATTGATAATGCATCATGGTTTATTAACACACCCATCATCCAATATTTACAACTGAGTGTCTGCAGTGAGAACTTTTAAAACCTATTTCTCTTAGTAACACTAACTACACAACATATTACTATCAGCTATAATCACTACTTTGTCCATGCCTTTGAAGTTTTATATATTAATGGAAGTGGAAAATGCCTTAAATCCCAGGCTTGCTTCCAGATGGGGATAGACTCTTGGGAGCTATCTCACACAACACCGATCCATTTGCTTGAATAAATTACTCTTTGAGAAAAGACAACTTCAGTAGTAAAATTCAAAAAAATTCCAATAAATAATTTGCAAAAATAGTAATAATGATAATGATAATAATAATCATAATAATTAGCCAGTCAAAGATTCAGACAGGTGCATTGGGGAGCAAGGGAATATGAACAAAAACTAGAGAAGTGGAAAGGCAAGAAAATACATAAGATATTAGACTTCAAAGAAACTTGTTAGAAAACACTTCTTTCCCACTGAGTTTAAAAAAAATAAAAACAAGATATAAATAACAGCATTTAGGAAAAATGAGAAATACCCTAGCATTTAGAAGAATAACTACTTATAATTCTTACAAATGAATACCTCAGTGAATAAAAACTGACTAAAGTCAGAATAGACATGACTATTTATACCCATTATTTAGAAATGCTTTGACATATCTGGAAGTAAGGAATTCTGTATTGATGTTCCCAAACCATATATACATTCCCACCTATTTTTTAAAACCCCCAAATTTGCTGTTTATTATTTGTCTTACATTATTTCAGTCACCAACATTGTTATTATTATTATTTTAGTATGTTACACTAATAAAAAGTCAAAGTATATTAAGACTAGTGTAATAAACCTCTGGGCAGCCAGAATCCAGTATTCGTGGCACAGGCCTGCAACCTGGTAAAAACAATGTTTAAGAATTCAACAATCAAGAGATTTCACATGAATTTTGATGAGCCAAGCCCTCTTGTGGGGTTCATAGTTTGCAAAAAATACCATCAATTTTAGGGTCATTTACTTCAGTTAATTACAAACTAGCAAATAAGCATGGCAAAGTTTACATAGAATCAAGGCTTCACCTGCCTCCCCACTTTCCCAACAACATGTATGAGGAGAGGAACCACTTCCAGAACCAGCTACAGTCCAGTACTGCCGTAGTGCAGGGGGAGTTGGATTTCTCTTAGGGTCCAGTGTAGCTGGATAGCTGGTGAGTAGCTACAGCAGTCCTTAAGCCTACCCACAAGTACACAAAGTACAGTCACCGATTTCCTACATCTTGCTGTATCATAGGGCTGAAACAGTCCTCTTTTCTGTGATGTGTTTTGCTCAGGTGTGAGAGAGGTTGAGCACACCCAACCGTGCTCAGGTGCTTCTCCAGGCCGGGTACTCAGGAGTTGCTCCTGGGATGCTTCAGGTACCAAGGTGTCTAGGGATCAAATCCAGGCCTTCAGTAGGCAAAGCTTGTATTCACATCCTTGAAGTGATGCTAGCCCCATGTTTTTGGTAGGGACCATGTAAGCCTATCTAGCTGGAATGACTACCAACTTCAGCAGTTGGTGGACCAATAGGGGGAGAGAAGGAAATCACTGAATTAACAGACCCAGAAAGGTAGTCAATCAGAACCACAAATTTCCCCAAGTCCAACCAAACAGGGAATAGGTCTGTTGACAGTTGGGGTTCAGGGTATAAAAGGGGCTCAAAGATGTAGGGTTTCATTCTCTCTCTGGGGAGAAGACCCTGATTGATTGATTGATCGATCAGTACCTCGACACTATGCTTGGAACGAAATAAAGCTCTGTTGAACTTTCCCATTTGTCCTGCACCCGTTCGTGATATCACAGACCCTAACAGTTTGAATGTCCACATGCTGCTGCTCTTGAAAACAATCATGCAATTAGAAGAACTATTGGTTGCCCACAGAGGGAGAGACAGGACTGATATTTCAGATTCAGAAGCCTGCAAAGCTCCTATCAGTAAGTGTTCTTTATACTGGTTTAACTCTTCAGCAGAGATTAGAATGAAAATGTTAGAAACACATATTGAGAGGGCAGAAATATAGTATAGTGGTTAAGGTTAGGAATCTCTGACATGATTTCTGGGATTGAGAAAGTAGTGCACTAAACTATGTCAAGGCAGGAAGGGTCAGGGCATAGAATCATGCCCTTTCTCTCTGAGGACACTCCATTCCCACTCGTTGTCTTGCCATTCAGAGTCACTTTGGGGAATGGGGAGTTCTGGGGCTCCTGGGGTGGGGGTGGGGAGCTGCCCTCAGGCCCAACTGCTGCATGAGCAGGAGTGGCTGCAGTCTCCATTGTGATGTCTGTGTTCTCTGCACAGGGTTGTGGGACATGGAATTCTCACTGGCCAATGGGGTTGCGGAACCTGGACCACACCCATGAAGCCCTCTATAAAAGCGCGACCTCAGCCTCTTGTGGCAACCTCTCTCAGCACTTTGATGAGAAATCCTCAAGGAAGTAACGAGATGAGGCCCCAACCCCGATTACCAATGGACACCCATCTGAATAAAGATATAAAATTAAAATTGGATAAAGCTGGAGAAATGGTAAGGAAAAAGTGCTGGGATCTGGTTCCCGTGGCTTGCCCAAGGCCCATGATGACCCATCAGTGGTCAGTGTGTGGCCACTGGCTGATAAACCCCTGGGCCCTTTCCAGACCAAACAAGTCTTTAGCCAGTCTCACCCAGCAGCTGCTGCCCTCCTGGGACTCCTGGGGACTCTAGTCCAGTAACCCCTAGGGCTCCCCTCCTCGAGACAAACACCATCCTCCTGCCCATGGGTTCCTCCCATGGAGACGAGTATAAGAGAACTTTTGTCAGTGAGATGGGAACAAGCAGGCTCAAGCAGGTGTTGCTTTGCTTTTCTGCAGCTCAAAAAGTTCGAAGTGGAGAATGATTTAGTCCCTGGCAAGAGGAGGAAGAAAAGGAAAAACTGCGGAGACAGTGGCAAGAACATCGCCACCTCCAGGCCCTGCCAACTGCCGAATGGGGTGAGTCTTGCCCTGCAGGACATCCCAAGGAGATAGGTGCTCAAGGGGTGTTGCAGGGATGTTTAGGAATGTGGAAGGAGGGGGGTACCCACAGAAACTACGTTGCTGCTTCCCCACATGCTCGTGGTCTGCTTGGCCTGACACGGGGCACACTCCCACAGCCCTGAACTGGAGTGTTTCACTCGAATGGGCAAGTTTGACTTTGAGATTGAGTTAGAACATGGGGGGAAGGGAGGGGGAAAGGCGGGAAGAAGTGTTTCTCAGGTATCAGCATGCTGGGCAGCCTAAGAAAAAAAGGGTTCTTGTCTCTCTTCTCTGCCACAAACCATGATTATTTAGCTGTAGCCCCCTTTGTTTAAGCGAGCCCCTTCATCAGAAATCTGGTTCTAGATCTTACAATGGAGAAGGCTAGGTGGATGGATGCAGCCCTTCGGGTGCCTACCCCATCCTCATGGGCCTGATGAAAGGGATTCACGGTGAAAAAAAGCCTTGCAATGGGACAGGCTAATCCTCCAGGTAGGGAAATGTGTGGTACTGGCCAATGGCCCTATTTGTTATGGCCGCTTTGTTCTCTCCTGCAACATTGCAAGGGGACCTGCCACCCCTGGACACCTGGTCTCGGTTTTTCTCCCTCCTTTCCCTGGCCCTTGTCTGCTCTGTACTTTTTTCTCCCTTTAGATTAAGGACTGGGGTGAAGTGTGACCTTTACTGCTGCAATGGAGAATACTGTCCCATGGGAAAAGTGGCATGCCAGGTGCCATGCCCTCTGACAGATTTGCACGAGGTGCTGGCTGCATTCCCACTGTCGGGGTGTCTCTTGTTCCCCCCTTGGCCCGTTCTTGATGTTTTCTCTACTGCTTGATTGACTGGGATGTTCTGGAATTTGTTTCCCTCTTCCCTCTTCATCAGGAAGCAGGGAACAGGAATGATAGCACAGAGCCCTACTTGGATGATGGGGGTAGAGATGGGCAGGAGGTTTTCAGGTAAGGGGCTGGGGTGGCACTGACTGGCCGACTCACTTGGGTCTTCCAGAGTGGAGAATACGTTAAGGACCTGGAGAGAGAAAAAATGCAATTTCTGGAGCAAACGTTAGCAGATATCACCGATAAGGTAAGCTCTGCTCCTCCTGGGGTGCGGCTCCTGCCTGAAAGGGGGAGGAGTTGCTGGGAGCCAGGGTAAGAGAGAACCAAGGCAGTTCCCATGAGGGAAAGGGGGAAGGAAGATGCGAAGTTCTCTATGTCAATTAGGGCCTGGCCTGGACATCACAATCAAGGCTGAAGTATGTAGCAAGAAAGAGTTCAAACAATGGCGGGGGGGGGGGGGGGGGGAGGGACGAGGGTTACAAAGCAGGGATTGAGCCCTGGGCTGAAGCCTAAACTTCAACACACACCAGCAAGTTTCGGGTGCTTAAAGCCAGGGATGAAGATTCCTGGGAGGTTGGAGGGGAGAAGGAGGTGAGGGCCTGAGTGGTGTTGGTAGTGGTGTGTGTGTGTGTGGGTGGGGGGGCAGGGGGATCTCTTAGGTCCTGAGAGTAAGACCATCAGGACCTGTGCGGGGAACAGACTGTCCCAAATGCTCTTTCCTTGGGCCTGGGAGTCTGTGTGTGACAGTCACCTGCGCTTGCTGCCCCTGCTGCCCGTCCTTAATCCCAGCTTCATGCCTGCAGGTGAGGAAGAGCAACCAGGAACTCTGGACTCTGTTAGCCCAGCAGCACTCCTACATTGAAGATCTGAAGGAGTGCTCTGCTAATATTCGTAGACAACTGGCTGCATGCCAAGACTCAGCCATCAAAAAGGAGCGGCAGCTCCTGGAACAATTAGACCAAGAGAAAAGAAACCATGAGTCTGAAGTTAAACAACTTCAAGTGAGAGAGGGGCCCTGTACAGTTGAGCAGGAAGACCTGAAGCAGGCTTCCTTCTTCACTCCCTCACCACCTTCCTCCCTCTCCTTTAGAAACTCTTGAAAAACAACAAAGAAGATGCACTTCATCTGAAGGCTCAGCTCAAAGTTCACACCATTAATGCGAATAGTAAGTGACATGGACCCCAGGAGGGAGAAGCTAGCTTTGGGTGGTGGCAGCAGGGTGAGGGTAGGGCTACACAGGGAGGTTAGAAGCAAGCCAGATCTGCCCTAGGGGGCTCCACTGCCTTTGGCTGTCTGTGACCCTGGGGATCCTCCCACAGAAAATGGAGCTGAGCAGAAGCAAAAGGAGGAGAAAGTGGTAGAAGAAAAGCAGGAGGAGGACAATGAGAAGGACAAAAAGGAGGAGGAGGAGGAGGTGAAAAAGGAGGAGGTTAAGGAGGAGGAGGTTGTAAAGGAGAAGGAGGAAGAGGAGGTGAAGGAGAATGTGGCAGTCCTGCCAATTTCAGAACAAGACACTGATGTTCAGAATGAGCCTTTCACAGTGTTTACAACATCTTCGGTGAGACTGACTGCTGCCCTCAGGGGCCCCTGGGAGAAATCCTCCTTAAGTCTTGGTTTCCCTCCTTCCAATTTCTCTCAACCCCCAACTTTCCCATGGCATATTCTGGGCCACCTGTTCTCAACACCTCCTTGAAAACCCATGTATGCTATTAGGGGCCAGGAAGGGACTGCCCTTCCCAAGGACACCCAACCAACACACCCCATTTGATCTTCCCCCAGCTGCAAGGTTCATGCATTCTACAAGAAGTGTCTGAAGAGGAGATTGAGGAGATCTTAAAGAATATGGAAGGGAATGAGATATCAGCCCAGTCCCCACTGGACAAGAAGGCTACAGTTCATGAGACCGCTGTAGTCATAGAAATGGGTGCTGTGGAAACAGAAAATAATTCAAGCTGGGGACTGAGGTCCTACCTCTCCTTCCTCCCCTTTATTAAGCGGTCACATGGACCCACCACGTCAAAAATTGTAACAGTGTAATTCTGTTGTATTCTCCACCTCCCCACCACCCTCCTCCTCCCCACCCACAACACTTTTCCTAATCCCACAACACTTTTCCTAAATGTATGTTTAGAATAATAATAAAATATTTCTAAAAGTACTAAAAATTTTCTAATCTCTGGGCAAAATTAGCACATCAAAACCTGCATGCTTTCTTAAAGATCACATGATGACACACCTGAGGTTTGGATATGAACAGAATTCTTAACATTTTTTTTTCTTTTTGGGAGTCTGACACACATCTAAAATAATAAGAATACACCCAAAGCTGGCATGGATGTAGGGAGAAAGGGATTCTCATTCACTGCTTGTGGGAATGTCTAATGGTCCAGCCTGTTTGAAAAAAACATATGGATGATCCTAAAAATATCTACAAATTGAGATTCCATTTGACTCAGCAAATCCAATTTTTGAAATGTACCCTAAGAGCCCAATAACAAAATAGAGAAAAGGCATTTTCAACCCTCTGTTTCTTGCAGCATTATCCAGAAAAAAATTCTGGAAACAACCCAAGTGTCCAATAATAGATAACTGAAAAATGAAACTATGGTACAGATACAGAATGGAATATTACTTGGCCATAAATACATAAAGTAATGCAGTTTGCTGCACATGGAGGGAACTGTAAAGTTTCATGCTGAGTGAAGTTAATCAGAAAGAAAGGTACCGATACTGAATGATCTCTTTCATATGCAAAGTGCAATACAGAGAGTAAGGAAACATAATGGGGGAATAATGAATGTCAAAAATCATGAATGTCAATAATGAACGTCACTTCCAAAGGAAGTGGAAGCAAAGAAATAACTGGTAGTCTAAGGACACATAACAACTGAGGGGACTTGGAGATAGAACAAGGAGGGGGCAAAAACTGCAATGGAGGGAAAATAAAATGAGAGGAGGAGTTGAAAAGGTAAAAGTGATATGATCAAAGCAAACTGAATTCCACAATAAATTCAGAGTCAACAGCAGGATTCAGGATTTGTCCCAGGGATGCAGGAGAGTTAAATATAAACAAACTAATTGATGCAATATAGGAAGGCAAGTAAAGATGTATCAAATGATGTTTTACATAATCCTAGGACATTGGATAAGATTTAGTAAACATTTACAATGAAAAGTCCATTAGGTTTGGGATTAAAGAAACATATCTAGGTAAAGTACATGTTGTATTTGAGAAACCCACAGTTAAATCATATTCAGTCGTGAAAATTGGAAGATTTCCCCCTATCATCATGTAAAAGAAGGGATGTTCATTCACACCACTATAATTCAACATAAATCTAGAAGTTAAAGTCAGATAAATTAGGTAGCAAAGAGAAATAAATTAGGCAATAAAGAAAAATTAAAATGACCAGTGCTTTCAAAGATTTATTTTTTAAAAACTTCTGAACATCCCCACTGAAAAGCTGATATTAAATAAACCAATATAGTAAAGTTGCTTGCTATAAAATCAATATTTTAAAATATTCTACATATTTATATGTAAGAAAATATGAAAGAAATTTTTTAAGTAAATAATTTTATTTATAATTTATCTAAAAATTTATGAACCTAGAAATAAACTTAACAAAAGTGAGATACTATACATCAAACAATATGTCATTTGTAAAATAAAGATAATATGCAAGGAGAAAGAAAGACCATGAAAATGAATTTCAAGGCTTAACGTTAGGAAAATTACCATCTCATAAAAATTATCATATAAATTATGTATATATGTATGTGTATACACACACACACACACACACACTGTAGCACTGTCCTCCCTTTGTTCATCGATTTTCTTGAGCGAACACCAGTAACGTTTTCATTGTAAGACTTGTTGCTACTGTTTTTGGCATATCAGACATGCCACAGGGCACAGGCAGCTTCTGAAGCTCTGCTGAGCAGGCAGGATACTCTGGGTAGCTTGCTGGGCTCTCCGAGAGGAACGGGGGAATAAAAGCCGGGTTGGCTGCAAGCAAGGCAAACGCCGTATCCGCTGTGCTAAGTGGAGTGCCAGCCCATATATGCACACATATATATTTAAAAAAATAACTTGAAATTTTGAAAGCTTTGCATGCAAGTGTCCCAACTTTGACTCCCAGTACCGCATTTGGTTCCCTGAGCACCAAGTCAGGAAGTGCACCTGAGCAAAACTGGATGTACTTCCCAAGCATGACCCCTCCAGAACATAAAAGGTATATTTCTGATTTCAAGTGATGAACATGGAACATGGAACCAAGAGCTGGTACAGAGGTTTAGATGTCTGCCTCAGATGTGGTTGACCTCAATCTGTTTGATGTCCAGAATCAAACCTGGTAAAATGAGCACCATCAGGAATGGCCCTGAGAAAAGAGCCAGGAGTAGCCCCAAAGCACCACTGGCTGTGTGACACGCCACCCCCCACCCCCAAATCATATAGTGTTACACACATTGATTTTGTTAGTTGATTTTGTGGGAACACACCTTACAGTGCTCAGTGCTTACTCTCGTCTCTGCACTCCAAGTGGGGATTAGGGGTCATATATGGTGCTAAGGATCAAACTCAGGTTTCCCACATACAAAGTAAGTGCCCTACTTACAGTACAATCTCTCTGGGCCTAGAAGTTCGTTAATTATATTTAATTTTCTTATGGGAAATAATTCTCTAATATATAAACATATTTGGGAATAATTCATGAAAAAGTTTTGTGCAGTAAGAAGTTCTGACAAATTCTAAACAAAATAAGTATTTCTTGGTTAAAGATACAAACTGAGCTTTCCATAGAGGAAAACCCAGAATTCTTGAATCTATAGTGGAATAAGAGAATTCAAGTATCTTTCTTTCACTGTTTCCATACCTATTAAGACTTACACTCTATGGCTCTCCAGCACGGCCACGGCCCCAGAAACACAAGGACTTAATGCAGAACCCGGCAGCTTGGAGCAGAAAAGTGAAAGGACTATGCGTTAATCCAGGCCATCATGTCTGTCCGCAGGGGAAAGGGATGTTGCCCCAGTCGCCTTCTCCTCTCTGGAAAGAAAGATGGCGGCCGCATGGGAGCCTTGTGGACAGCAGGTATGAGCCGGGGGAGTGGGGGCGACTAAAACCTCATGGGAAGGGGGGCGTTTCGGTCCGCCCTTCACGCCCTACCGAGGCCACCAGTTGCCCCCCACTAGCGGCTCTCCAGCACGGCCACGACTCCAGAGCACAGAAACCAATTTCTTAACTATCTGACTTTCAGTAGAAATACTTCCAGGGTCAATAAGTAAAATAGCCGACATCCAAAACCAACATTTAATTCTTGAACCCAGCTGTAGAAAGCAAATCACTTCACAATGCTTTTTCAGCATGTCTGATTGGGGGGGGGGGGGGTAAACTCTAAATAATAGTGGTGAATCTTTTATTGAAACAATGAATCTAATCAAAGCAGACAGAGTGTTAACTAGAATTCATCTGCCCCACAGGGACTGGGAGGGGTGGGGGGTGGGGTTTTATTGGGGTTCTTCATGGTAAAAAGTAAGTACTGGTAAAGGGAAATGTGTTTGATATTTGCATGACTGAGACCTAAACCTGAAAGCTTTGTAACCTTTCCCACGGTGATTCAATAAATAAATAAATAAATTTCATTTTCATTTCATCATCCTGTTAATCGTCGATTGCCTCGAGCAGGCCCCAGTAACGTCTCTTTCATCCTAGCCCTGAGATTATATTCACGGCTCTTTAGGAGAATGAGACCCATCATTGTTACTGGTATTTGGCATATTTGGTAGGCCACGGGGAGTTTGCCAGACTCTGCCCTCTGGGCAGGCTACATTCGATAGCCTGCAAGTTTGTCCAAAGAATGAATGAGATAATAAGATGTCATAAAGAAAAGTTCTGATAAGATGTCGCGCGGCCGCAAATGCGGCCGCGCGGTTCAGGGATCTGTATTTTATAGTCTCTGAGTCTTGGCCGCTGATGGGATTACACGGCGCCAGGGGGCCAGGTGGTGGGTGTGACCCCCGCCTACTGGAATTTGGAGGATCTGGGTGGAAGATGCTCGACTCCAATTCGAGTAGGCATGGAGGTCTCGGCCCCGGAACCCGCGTGGCTGTGTCCCTCTGCCAGTACCTTCATGGGTGCGGAGAGTGGTCTCAGCATGGTGGTGGCTGGTCCTGGAGGTCTTCGGCTGCCGTAGCCCTGGTCGGGGCGGGGAGGAAAGCTCAACCCGCTCCCCTCCAAGGGACTCCGGGAAGGAACACCCAGGCGCGGGGGCAGAGACTGCACTGCTCTCGTCCGGGATCTGTATTTTATAGTCTCTGAGTCTTGGCCGCTGATGGGATTACACGGCGCCAGGGGGCCAGGTGGTGGGTGTGACACCCGCCTACTGGAATTTGGAGGATCTGGGTGGAAGATGCTCGACTCCAATTCGAGTAGGCATGGAGGTCTCGGCCCCGGAACCCGCGTGGCTGTGTCCCTCTGCCAGTACCTTCATGGATGCGGAGAGTGGTCTCAGCATGGTGGTGGCTGGTCCTGGAGGTCTTCGGCTGCCGTAGCCCTGGTCGGGGCGGGGAGGAAAGCTCAACCCGCTCCCCTCCAAGGGACTCCGGGAAGGAACACCCAGGCGCGGGGGCAGAGACTGCACCTTGACGGGCCAGCCACCTGGAATAAATAAATAAATTTAAAAAAAAAAAGACTTACACTCTAGCACTCCTCTTAGTTCTGGGAAAAAGAAAAAAAGACAGGTGTTGAAGTAAACGATCTTCTTTAGCTTTGAAAGTTGTGTGTGTGTGTGTGTGTGTGTATACACACGCATGCACGTGCACGCGCACACACACACACACGCCAGAAATCTAAATATATATTTAGTCTTTCTTTTCCCCAGTTTCCTGGTATTTTTATCATAGTTTCATTATGTTTACTTTATTAATAGTCATCTTGATAAATTTTGAGTAATGAAGGCATCATGTAAGAACATTGTGTTAATAAACTCTCTAGTTCCATCTGGTTGGTAAATCATAGACCTATTCAGCATGCTCTGCGAAAGTCATCTTATTAAAATTAAAGACTACTTTCTCCATATTCTTCTCCTTGTTCACATATATGCATCTTCCCCTTTAAATGTCAAATTCTTCAAAAGCACAGAACTTTGCTTTTTGTCTAGTGAATCCTCTCTTCATTTCACCTTCAGCTGTAGTTTACCTTTTTAACACAGCATGAAATTACATATTAGTGAAGTAAATTACCCTCAACAACACTAGAAACAGATGCTGTATTATTTCCATGGAGTTTAATATATCAATTTACAGACAGCAATTGACACATTGCAATAGACATATATATAAATGTATATATGTAATAAGAAAAGCAGCAGATGAGGAAACTTTATAATAACTCTTATCAGCCACTAGCCTCCCAGATTTAATCTTCAAAAGTTTTAAATGGACAAAAAATTTCACAAAAATTCAAAAAGGGAAAGAAGGAGACATAAATAAGCACAGTAAAAAAAACACTTCATTTAAAAGATATGTTTTTTTTAAGAAAACATGCATAAAAATCTTTACCTGTGCATTAACTTAGCAAATTATTTGATATTCACTCTACAAAGGACATCACAATCATGGAACTGGGAAATATATTACTGCTTTCTTTCATTTGCTCAGTAATGGCAAAACATGTATGTGCTCTTTTAGAAAAGAAGACCAATCCATAAAGTGTTTCTCATTTTCAAATCTATGAAGCAAGGGATGTAATCATTCCTGAAATTAACCAAATTCTTGACTTGCAATCCAGGGAATAAGCAGGGGAGTAACAAGGTAGTAATGAAGCACATCCTTACAAATCACTGCTACAAATCAGCACCAGCCATGTGGAATACTTAAATTAAAATTGACATTAAACTCATGTCATATTTCTGTCATAAATCTCTAATCTCAAAGCTTCATTTAAATATACATATATACACATAAAAATTACATATATAAATATACATATTTTGGAATTTATATGTGAATGATCGTTTTTTATGATTTTATATGAATTTTTTTATTAGTGAAACATCATGAGGTACAGTTGTAGATTTACAATTTTTTGTGCTTAGGTTTCAATTATACAATGATCAAATACCGATCCCTCCACCAGTGCCATATTCCACCACCATGGATAATATCCCTCCCAGCCCCATCCCATCCATCCCACCCTGCCTCTGTGGCAGGGCATTCCCCTCTGTTCTCTCTCTCCTTTTGGGTGTTGTGGTCTGCAAAAGAGGCATTGAGTGGCAAACATGTTCAGTCCATAGTCTACTTTCAACATGCATCTCCCCTCCTGGGAGGATCATCCAGACACCCTTTATTTGGTGTTCCCTTCTCTATCTGAGCTGCCCTTTCCCCTAGAATGCCCGGCTGGCCTCTAAGCTATGGAGTAATCCTCCTGGTGCTGATCTCAGCTATTCTTGTCTAATAATCTCATATTTTGTTACTTTATATCCCCCAGATGAAAGCAATCTTTCTATGTCTATCCCTCTCTTTCTGACTCATTTCGTTTAGCATGATACTTTCCGTGTTGTACCACTTCTATGCAAATTTCATGACTTCATCTTTTCTAACAGCTACATAGTACTCCATTGTGTAGATGTACCAAAGTTTCTTTAACCAGTCATCTGTTCTTGGGCATTCACGTTTTTTTTTTTTAAATTTTTTTTTATTAGTGAAACACCATGAGGTAGAGCTGTAGATTTACAATTTTTTGTGCTTGGGTTTGATTATACAATGATCAGATTCCCTCCACCAGTGCCCATTTTCCACCACCATGGATAATATCCCCCCACCCCCATCCCCCCATCTCCCCCTGCCTCTGTGACAGGGCAATCCTCTGTGTTCTCTCTCTCCTTTTGGGTGTTGTGGTCTGCAAAAGAGGCATTGAGTGGCAAACATGTTCAGTCCATAGTCCACTTTCGACATGCATCTCCCCTCCTGGGAGGATCCTCCAAACACCCTTTATTTGGTGTTCCCTTCTCTATGTGAGCTGCCCTTTCCTCTAGAATGCCCGACTGGCCACTAAGCTATGGAGTAATCCTCCTGGTGCTGATCTCAGCTATTCTTGGGTATTAATCTCATATTTTGTTACATTATATCCCCCAGATGAATGCAATCTTTCTATGTCTATCCCTCTCTTTCTGACTCATTTCACTTAGCAGATTACTTTCCATGTTGTACCACTTATATGTAAATTTCATGACTTCATCTTTTCTAAGAGCTACATAGTACTCCATTGTGTAGATGTAACAAAGTTTCTTTAACCAGTCATCTGTTCTTGGGCATTCAGGTTTCTTCCAGTTTCTGGCTATTGTAAAGAGTGCTGCAATGAACAAACAAGTGCAGATGTCACTTCGACTATACATTTTTGCCTCTCTGGGATATATTCCCAGAAGTGGTATTGCTGGCTCAAATGGGAGCTCAATTTCTAATTTTTTGAGAATCGTCCATACTGTTTTTCAGAAGGGCTGAACCAGTCGACATTCCCACCAAGAGTGAAGAAGTGTCCCTTTCTCGCCACATCCGCGCCAGCATCGGTTGCTTTTGTTCTTTTGAATGTAGGCCAGTCTCTGAGGTGTGAGATGGTATCTCATTGTGGTTTTGATCTGCATCTCCCTGATGATTAATGATGTAGAGCATTTTCTCATGTGCTTTTTTGCCATTCAGATTTCTTCTTTGAGAAAGTTTCTGTTCATTTCATTGCCCCATTTTTGGATGGGGTTGGATGTTTTCTTCTTGTGGAGTTTAACCAGTATTTTGTATATCCTGAATATCAACCCCTTGTCAGATGTGTATTCGGCGAATATCCTTTCCCATTCTGTAGACTGTCTTTGTATTTTGGTCACTGTTTCTTTGGAGGTGCAGAAGCTTCTTAGTTTAAGATAGTCCCGTTTATCTATCTCTGTTTTCACTTGCTTGGCCAGTGGCGTGGCATCTTTGAAGATACCATTAGCTTCAATGTCATGGAGGGTTTTGCCAACTTTGTCTTCAATGTACCTTATGGTTTCTGGTCTGATGTTGAGGTCTTTAATCCATTTTGATATTACTTTTGTACATGGTGTTAGGCAGAGTTCTGAGCCAATTTTTTTGCATGTAGCCATCCAGTGAGGCCAGCACAATTTGTTAAAGAGTCGTTCCTTACTCCACTTCACATTTCTTGCACCTTTATCAAAGACTAGATGATCATATGATCGAGGGGAGATGTCAGTGTATTCAACCCTGTTCCATTGGTCAGCAGTTTTGCCTTTGTTCCAGTACCATGCTGTTTTAATTATTACTGCTATGTAGTACAGTTTGAAGTTAGGGAGGTTGATTCCTCCCATTTTTTCCCCAAGAATTGCTTTAGCTATTCGTGGGGGCTTATTGTTCCATATGAATTTCAGGAGTGTTTGCTCCATTTCTTTGAAGAATGTCATGGGTATCCTTATAGGGATTGCATTGAATTTATACAATGCTTTCGGTAGTATTGCCATTTTGACAATGTTAAACCTCCCGACCCATGAGCAGGGGATATCCTCATGTCCTTTTTTATTTCCTGAAGTAGCGTTTTGTAGTTTTCTTTGTACAGGTTCTTTACGTCCTTAGTTAAGCTGATTCCTAGGTACTTGATTTTCTGGGGCACAATTGTGAACGGGATTGTTTTTTTTTCATGTAGCTTTCTTCTCTCTCACGGTTTGCGTATAGGAAAGCTATGGACTTTTGGGTATTGATTTTATAGCCTGCAACTTTACTATACGAGTCTATTGTTTCTAGGAGTTTTTTGGTGGAGGTTATTGGGTTCTCTAAGTAGAGTATCATATCATCTGCGAATAGTGAGAGCTTGATTTCTTCCTTTCCTACCTGAATGCCCTTAATATCTTTTTCTTGCCTAATCGCTATTGCAAGTACTTCCAGTACTATATTGAACAGCAGTAGAGAGAGTGGGCATCCTTGTCTCGTCCCTGATCTTAGAGGGAAGGCTCTCAGTTTTTCCTCATTGAGGATAATGCTTGCTGTAGGCTTGTGGTAGATGGCTTTAACTATGTTGAGGAAAGTCCCCTCTATACCCATTTTGGCTAGGGTTTTCATCATAAAGGGGTGCTGGATCTTTTCAAATGCTTTCTCTGCATCTATTGATATGATCATATGCTTTTTATCTTTTCTTTTGTTGATATGATGGATTATGTTGATTGATTTCCGAACGTTAAACCATCCTTGCATCCCTGGGATGAATCCTACTTGGTCATGGTGTATAATCTTTTTGATGAGTAGTTGGATTCTATTTGCTAGTAGTTTCTTTGCATCTGTGTTCATAAGGGATATCGGCCTGTAATTTTCTTTCTTTGTGGTATCTATGTCTGCTTTTGGTATCAGTGTGATATTTGCTTCGTAGAAACTGTTCGTAAGTGTTTTTGACATTTCAATTTCGTGGAAAAGCTTAAAGAGGATTGGGAGTAAGTCCTCATTAAAGATTTGAAAGTATTCACTTGTGAATCCATCCGGGCCTGGACTTTTGTGCTTGGGGAGACTTTTTATTACCATTTCAATTTCCTTGATGATGATAGGTCTGTTCAGGTATTCCAGGTCTTCTTGGTTCAGCCTTGGGAGTCTGTAGGAGTCTAGGAATTTATCCATTTCCTCGAGGTTTTGATGTTCCATGGCATAAAGCTTCTCAAAGTACTCCCTGAGGATCCTTTGAATTTCTGTAGTTTCTGTTTTAATGACCCCCTTTTCATTTCTGATTCGGTTTATTAGGGTTTTCTCTCTCCCTTTCTTTGTGAGTTTTGCTAAAGGCTTATCAATCTTGTTAATTTTCTCAAAGAACTAGCTGTTGGTTTCATTGATCTTTCGAATTGTTTTTTGGGTTTCCATCTCGCTATTCTCTGCTCAGAGTTTTATTATTGCCTTTCTCCTGTTCGGGGTCCCTGGCGCTGGGTGCTGGGCTGTACCTGGTTGGAATGAGGAGAGAGTACCCAGAGTCCTTCAGTTTTGTTGCCGAGAGGTGGTCCTCAGTTCCTGTCCCGTGCAGATCAGGGGAGAAAACCGGCTGTTCTTGGAAATCGAGCTAGCTGCGCATGCCCAGAGAGAGTCCCAGGCCCTGGGGGCGGGCTGTACCTGGTTGGAATGAGGAGAGAGTACCCCTTGTTCTTTATTTTTTAAAAAAGAAATGCTGTAATTTCTTTTTTTGATTCAGTGATGCTTTTTAATAGCTCTATAAATTTACTCTAAAAGTCTATGATTGACTAATAGAAAAATCCGCAAGAAAGTCTGTGAATTTTGGAGAAAATTCAAGTCATTATTTAAAATTAAGTTTTTTTTTTTGAGACAGTTCTTCACTTGAAAATATGATCGCTGGGTACCAGAAGACATTACACATGGAGATTTTCTCTAAAAGTTGGACATTTTCATATCAAAAATGTAGATTATAAACACAAAAATGTAGATTATAAACACTCAACAGCACTGTAGCACTGTCCTCCCATTGTTCATCGATTTTCTAGAGCGGGCACCAGTAATGTTTCCATTGTGAGACTTGTTACTGTTTTTGTCATATCGAATACGCCATGGGGAGCTTGCCAGGCTCTGCAGTGCGGGCCGGATACTCTCAGTAGCTTGCTGAGCTCTCTGAGAGGGACAGAGAAACTGAACCTGGAACAAACATCCTACCTGCTGTGCTATCGCTCCAGCCCAGTAGCACTCAATATTCAACTGAAATGCAATTATTTGAAGCATCTACTAAGAACCCAATTTATAAAAACAACATTAACACTTTTCTTATCGCTACACTTCCTTCACTCATATCTATATCTTCATGAAAGTTTTATGATCAGTTTTGGCAGGGAGGTGGAAAGGAATACAGGTTTTGAGGCCATAGCTGGAGATGCTAAGGCCTTACTCCTGATTCTGTGCTCAGAGATCACTCTGGGCCGTGCTCAGGGAACTATATGTGGTGTTGGGATCAAACCCCTTTAGTGCAAATAAGCCAACAGACTGCCTTATCCACTGTACCATCTCTCTGGTCTCTATGGTCAATTTTTTATCAGAAAGAAAACAATTGGAATCTGCTTAACAACAGCTATGTTGGGCTTAACAGAAAACTAATTGCTGTAGCGGTGAAGACAGAGATGATATTTTGATTATTAACAAAACTAACTTGACATTTATAGAATGCTACTCTCAACAACAATGGAAGTGATACTCTTGTCAAGCACACATGAGCATTCACAAAGTAATGGCAAATGGTGAGTGATTTATTCAATAAGTATAATAAAGATAAACAATTAAGATTAGACATGATATATGTGTTGATAAACATAATATTAAATCAAAAGTAAATTATAGGGGCCAGGGAGATAGAGAAATTATAAGAGATAAAGAGTTTGTCTTGCATGAAGCTGAAGTGGCCAAAAATCTGGTTCAAATACCTGGCATGACATATATCCTGAGCATCACCAGGGATCACTCTGATCACAAAGTCAGGAGCAGCCTTTGAGTAGAATTGAGTGTAACCCAATCCCTCCACTCCATCAATAATAAAACATATATATACAATCAACAATGTTTGGGGAAAAATTTAAATGCATTAAATGAAAAGGAGTAATGGAGTACAAGAATTGTCTGAGCATTGTTTAAGGAGGAGCTTTATGAGATAATTTCTTGCTTTAAAAAGATTTAAAACATTTAACAAAAAGATAAAATATCCTAAACTTCTACCTTAAGAGAGTACGAAAGCAAGATTACTGGGCCAGAAGATAGGGCAAGATGTAAAACACAAGCCTGGCAAAGACAAGACTCAGTTTTATTCCTAGCACTGCATGGACGTAATCCCCATAAAAAATGAAATAAAAATAAATTAATTTGTTCTGTTAAAAATGAAAGTAAATTCAAATTAAAAATAAAAGGGGGGAATGGATCTGAGCAGAAGAGCAAGGGGACACAAAGGATTTAAAATAATCAATAAAGTTAAAAGTGGGTTCTTTGAAAATATTAGGAAGATTGATATACTTTCATTAAGATTAAGAAAAAGAAGGCAATCAAATGCAAGGGATTTAATTATAGGTCCTATAGATATAAAACAGATGGTGAAGCTGTATTATCAGATGCGATGTCAGTTTTTTTATGCCAATAAATTGGACAAGTCCAGTGAAACAGACAAGTTCTCAGAAAAAAATAACAAAACATACAAAAGAAAAATATATAATGAAAAGGGTACTGTGTCTATTATAGAAAATTAATGTTAAATTATGAAAATTAGGAACAAAGATCAATATTCCACAAACTATATTAATAAACAAATGTTCTGCTTGTTGTATGAGATTGTCATAAACATAATTCAAATATATAACAATTAAAACTAAATACTCACAGTCAGTGAGGATAGATGAGTTTTTTAAATGTATTAAAGGGTCTAGAAACAATTCAGCTATAGAACATTTGTACTGCAGGTATGTATTCATGAATACAATCAAGGAATCATCTGGTAGAACAAGGTGTGTAACTCTGGGTGAGCACCACAACCAAGTATTTGAACACTGCAACTGAGTATGTAAACCCCATAACCATCAATGACAGCAATGGGAAAACAAGGGAAGAATAAGTACTTAGGAAATAAAAGTATTAGTAAATTATGTCCAACCATACCTAAGACAACATAATCCATAAACACCAAGTGGGTTTAGTTCAATAATTCTAGGTTAGTTTAGTGTCAGGAAATTGATCCATTAAATTTGCCACACCAACAGAATAAAAGATGCTTAAAATATAATATCTACAGATATAGAAAAACAACTCCATTCAAAATAAAAGCTCTCATCAGATTTGAAATTAAGATGCCTTTTAAATAAAATGAATGTCCTCCACAAAAACTGGCACAGGACCTTAATGATAAAATATTAAGTCTTTCATTTCCCCTAAGACTTGGAACAAGGTTTAGATAATCATTCCCACCACTTCTACTCAGCTCTGCAGTTCAGAGTCAAACACACACACACACACACACACACACACACACACACACACACATAAATATTAGAATAAGGGTGACGATTCTATTTGGGGATTTTATAGCTTTATTTGCTTATTTTTTAAAATGTGCATTTTGATCATTAAAATCATCTTAACAAAAATGGCACTCTGACTAAATTGTATTTTACAGTTGCTAGCATACATTAGACCTGCTTGCTTTTTTTCCCTCTAGACTTCATCATGGTCCCTCCAAGTTTTATCCTTCTCCAACATGTGAGATTTTTCTATCCTGCCATTTAGACAAGATGTGGAAGGTTTGACCTTGGTTGTCAGCAGTTCTCAATTTTGTGAGGCACAAAAAGGCAGTAATCAATTAATCCAATCTCACTGCATATTAAAAAGTTCAGCAGCTAAAAGAAGGAAGATGAGAAGGCAATGCTTACGGAATGGACAGTATGTACCAGTGTCCATATCTCATTAAGATTCACCTGTCCAGTTTGCTTCTCTTGTCCAATCATTTCTTTGGAAAGCAATAGATATTTTCTCCTTGTTTCTGGTCACTCTCAAAGTCTATCAAATTCATCAATCTCAGCCATTTCGGTTTGCCAGCCATGTTTGCTGAGGAAGTGGAAGAAACACAAAAAAAAGCAAAGACTGACCTAAACAACAACCAAAAGTGAGTGTCTAGAATTGTCTCTCTTCAGATTTGATTGTTCACTTCTAAAAAGTTCTGGAATTTTTGTCTCCGTACTTGCTTTACTTTAGGGATTACACTTGGTGATGTCAGGGGCTGGTCCCAGCAGGAATCACTCAGGTTTGACCTGGTCCCATGTTTGACCTGGTCCCTTGATCCTGGCCATGGAACCCAGGTCTTTCCACATGCAAAATATGAGCAGTAACTCTATGAGCAATCTCCCCAGGCCAAGTCCTTCAGAATCTTATCAGAATGTGTTTGTGCATATTGAAGACCTCAGTGTGCAAGATATGGGCTGAAGCTATAGCTCAATCTTCTAGAGCTCTGAGCTGTCTCAGAGGTTTGCACCTCTTACTTTGATTGCAGCAGGCCTGGATTTAACCTCTGTCACTGCTTAGTTCCCTGATCACCAATAGGAGCAATTCCTGAGCACTAAGCAGTTTGGTGCCTGGGTACTACCAAGTGTGGCCCAAAAATAAAAGGCAATTTTAAAAAATAAAATGCAAGATAAACATAATAACAATTAAAAACTCAAAACATTTTTTAAATCTAGTATTGGTCACATAAAAAAGTCAAATCTCAGGACTGAATCCAGCATATAGTCCTCAACTGAAAGTATCTTGTTCTTGAAAAAAATCTGAAAACAGTTTTTATTGTCACAACTGGGAGTGACTCCTAGTATCCAGTAATATATTATATATTATATAATATGACATATATATATATATAATGTCAGGGTCACAGTCCTCCCGTTGTTCATTGATTTGCTTGAGACTTGTTGTTACTGTGTTTGGCATATTGAATACATCATGGGTAGCTTGCCAGGCTTTGCCGTGCAGGTGAGATACTCTCGGTAGCTTGCCGGGCTCTCCGAGAGGGGCAAAGAAATTGAATCCGGCTCGGCCAGGCAGGCTGAGCACAAGGCAAATGCCCTACCGCTGTGCTTTTGCTCCAATATATATATTGGAGCAAATATATATATATATATATATTCCAAAATGTGAAAATACTCACTGAGAAACCTTGATCTAATGTAAATATAAAAGATAACTACACACAAAACAGATTGTAAAACCCAATGAGAAAACTTGAAAAAAGCCTAAATAAGTTCTAATCAAATGAATTGTTGTGATGGAATCTACCTTTAAATTATTTTGTAGATTCAACTAATTTATATTAAATATAGTAAGCGTGTTTTTTAATAAATAGACAAGTGAATTCAAAACTGTTATAGAATCATAACAGATCTAAAATAGTTGAAACAGGGGCTGGAGCAATAGCACAGCAGGTAGGGCATTTGTCTTGCACGCGGCTGACTTGGGTTCGATTCCCAGCGTCCCATATGGCCCCCTGAGCACTGCCAGAAGTAATTCCTGAGTGCAGAGTCAGGAAAAACCCCTGTACATTGCCAGGTGTAAACAAAAAAGCTGGAAAAAAAAGTTTAAACAAAATTGGGAAAAAAAGAACTCAGAACTCCTCTTGCTTAAAAAAAAATAGTTTGATAGCTCAAAGGACTCTGAGTGTATACTTTGCATGAGGGAGTCCCAGGTTCCATCCTTGGCATCACATGGTCCCCTTAAGCAACCCCTAAGCACAAAGCTGGAAAGAGGGTTCAAGTGCCAAATCTGTTTTCCGGACTCAAATACAGTGTAATTTCAGTACAAAAGTAGAAAAAGTTTTGCTAAAAAAAGAATAGAAAATCTGGAAATAAAGTCTTATTCACACCAAATATGTGCAGTTCATCCAGTAAACAGAGGAAATCTTTTGTAACAAATGTTGCTATATCACCTGTAGTACCTATATGGAAAACCAAAACAGAAACAAAAACAAAAAAAGTTTCATATCTAAAATAAACACAAAAATTGTTTTGACATAAAATGTACATCTAAGCAGTGAACCTAAAACCATAAATCTCCTTAGAAGAAAACAAGGCCTTATCTTTGGGAATTTGGAATTGGCCAACTTTCTTGGCCAGCACACAAGCAGCATTAATCAAAAACTTTAAACTTCATCAATTAAATTCTACATAAACTTAAAATGTCCTGTCCTTGAAATAGAATAGAAATAAATCAATAAACAAGTCACAGACTGAGGGAAAAAACTTAGAACACATTAAACAAATGATTTGTACCAATAAAGAATACCTCGATCAACAATTGAATGACAAACATCCAAATTTTTCGGATAAATTGAAAATTCAGGTCCTTTGCCACAGAGGATTTACTCAATGAATGCACATAAGGATACTTAACATCACTAGGTGTTGAGAGCCTCGTAGATTAAAACCATGAATAAGATACCATTTCAAAACTACAAAAATTACTAGAATTAAGATAACTGCTTTTTGATAATAAGGTAGAACTATTGGTAATGACATCCCGCATTTCCTTGGAGAACTATTCCCTTCATTTTCAGTCAGATATCTTAGGTGGAATGAACTATACCTATAGTCTTAGGAGATAGGTAGAAGACTTGAAATTAGTTATTGAGAATCAAAGTAGAACATTCAGAAATGTTATCTTGCTCAAGCTAGTTTAGTCAACGTCAATAAAGTGAGACCTGTGTCTTTGTAAATTTGGAGGAAATAGTTTTGGAGGGGTCACGCCTGGCGAGGCACAGGGGTTACTCCTGGCTCTTCACTCAGGAATTACTCCTGTCGGTGCTCGGAGGACCATATGGGATGCTGGGAATCGAACCTGGGTCGGCTGCGTGCAAGGCAAATGCCCTACCAGCTGTGCTATTGCTCCAGCCCTGAAGGAAATATTTCTTATAGCTGTTGTTGACACCTAAACTGGCAGAATATAACCTGGTACAATTGGTGGTCACTGTGCTCCTCATTCTCAAAGTCAAATGATTCTAAGAGATGTGCAGTTATTTGGAGCTTAGATATATAAAGACCGATCATATTAATACTATATCCACAGTTCTTGAATTTGTTGTAACACTAGGTGTTAGTTAGGAAAGTCAGTAAGTTTTTCTTGTCCTTAAGCTACTATGAATTCTATTTCTTATTTCCAGCTTTAGAAAAATCTTTATTAAAATAAGTAAATCAAATTTGTTTTCATTGTCAGCAAACAATCTCAAACATATTTTAGCAGCTACCTGTACACTATATTGTTTTTGATGCAAGACTTGTGACACAAATTTTTTTCTTCTAAAAAGAAAAATAGTATATATATATGCTATTCAAACTTTCAGCAAAACTTTACTTGCAGCAGGACTAATCAGTAGTTGAAATGAATATGCCTCCGTGATTAAACTACAAAGGATCCGGCAGAGCTTCAAGAAATGAAAATCAATAACATAAAGTGTTTAAAATGGAGAAAGAACAGGAACATGGGGGCATTTATTACTTTGAGTCAGCCTTCTGAACAGTTAAAAAGTGCTCTTGGGATCAAAGAGACGCTAGTGAAAGGGAAACGTTCAGCACAGGGCTTTTAAGAGTGAAGAGATTCTTGCGGATCCCGGTTCCCTCGTCCACTGACAACATGTAGGCTAGATAAATTAATTCCTTAAACCTTGCACGTGACTAAACTAAGTGGACATATTTAGGGTAAACAAAAATGTAAGCCAGAATCAATAGCCATAATATGTGTTATAGGGCACAAAACTAATTTTAGGTTATATTAATAAGTGCAACACTGGAAAAGAAGATGCAACATTGATGTGAATATATGTGTCAATTTGAGTTTTTGAGATTTGTAAATTTTATAGTTCATGAACAAATCTAAAAACGAAGTCACACTCTCAGTTGGTAATTTGGCTTCAGATCATCATTACCTATTTATTTTAGTTCTTTAAATTCAATTATTATCATCACTCCTCTACTATTACTTCAAAGCTTCTTTGGGCAGTGAAAATACTAATAAGCTTTGCTTCATATTTCTAGTTTACTTTTCTCACTACTTAACCACTGTAATATGATATCCACCATCCTTTGCATACTATATTGTTACTATTAAAGTCTTCTAAAAAAAAACAGAAGAGGTAGTGAATGGAGTAAATTCCCAGAAGATATAAAAAGTAAGAAGCCAAGTTACAAGAAACAAATGTGTTGAAAGGCAGACCGGGAAAACAATTATGAAAAATCACACGGGGAAGAGAATGAAGAAAAGAATTAGCTCAAGCCATGTCCAGAAAAGTATTGCTGATTAACCTATAAGGACACTATTTTGGAAAATGGTACTGTACAAAGATCTGGCTTACATATAATCAGAAAAATGAAGACTAAAGGAAGAGTCAATATCTTAACTGTCACTGTCACTGTCCTCCAGTTGTTCATCAATTTGCTCAAGTGGGCCCAGTAACATCTCCATTTTGAGACTTGTTACTGTGTTTGGCATATTGAATACTTCACGGGTAACTTGCCAGGCTTTGCCATGCGGGCCAGATACACTTGGTAGCTTGCTGGTCTCTCCGAGAGGGGCAGAAGAATCGAACCGGGCTCAGCCGGGCTGGATGTGCGCAAGGCAAAAGCCCTACCACTCTTCTATCGCTCCAGCCCAATATCTTAACTACATATCATTAATAAATATATATTAATAGATAGTTCACTGTCACTGTCACTGTCCTCCCATTGTTCATTGATTTGCTCAAGGGGGCCCCAGTAACATTGTGGCATATCGAATAAGTCATGGATAGCTTGCCAGGCTTTGCCATGTGGGCAAGATACTCTTGGTAGCTTTTCAGGGTCTCCTAAAGGGGCAGAGGAATCAAACTCAGGTCAGCTGTGTCAGCCACGTGCAAGGCAAACGCCCTACTCGCTGTGCTATTGCTCCAGCCCATAAGATTAAATATATTAATAGATAGATAAAAAGGCCCTCCCGTTGTTCATCAATTTGCTCGAGCGGGCCCAGTAATGTCTCCATTGGAGATTTTGTTGTTACTGTGTTTGGCATATTGAATACATCACAGGTGGCTTGCCAGGCTCTGCCATGTGGGCGAGATACTCTCAGTAGCTTGCCGGGCTCTTCGAGAGGGGCGGAGGAATATTATATAAAATCAATATTATAATATACATATACATCACTTGTATCACTTGTATCACTTGTCATCCCGTTGCCTATTGATTTGCTCGAGCAGGTGCCAGTAATGTCTCCATTTGTCCCTGTCACGTGCTAGCGTAGCCCAATGGCATCTGCTCGCTCCAGGAAATCTTTCTTAGTGATCCCTTCTCTATTCCAGTTACTTTCTCTCCCCACTCATGAAGCAGGCTTCAAATGAAAGTTTGTAACTGTATCTCACAGTGATTCAATAAAATAATACTAAAAAAAATATATCTTTTTTTTGCCCCAAAAACCTTCCCCAAAAGATATATATATACATATATATTATTTCATTGAATTTTATTATCAAAAACAGCAATTACTGGATCATATGAAAGTTTGAGTCTTAGTTTTTCGAGAAGTATCCATATTATTTTCCAAAAATATTGAGCCAGTCAGTATTCCCACCAGCAGTGGATGAGGGTTTCTTTCCACACCCTTATTCATACGAACATTAACTGATTTTGTTCTTCTTGATGCATTAGTAATACTGATGCAAATTGATATTTCACTGTTATCTTGATTTGCATTTCTTTGATAATACGTGATGCAAAAATTTTTTTACAGTAACAACGAATCTCACAATGGAGATGTTACTGGTGCCCGCTCGAGCAAATCAATGAACAAGAGGAGGACAGTGCTACAGTGCAGTGCTACTTTTTAATCATCCACATGTCTTTGAGGAAGTTTCTGGATAGTTATTAAAGCTTCAGTATTGTGACACCCTACAAATGGAAACTATAAAAAAAGTTGATGCAGGGTGTTAATCTTTCTAAGAGAAAAGAAAAATTGATTATTTTCAGTTAAAGATAAACTTGTGTGACTAGGCTTTGTCTTAGCAGTAATAAAAAAGTCAATCTGGAGCATCACTAAAGCTGAAAACATGCTAAACTCAATGAAATGGGAGGTTAAATACATCTGGATAAAATCAATTATCCTTGATGGAGTTTGGAATCACAATAAGCCACTTTCATTTGGCCCCTTCTGAAAAACACAATGATATTCAGATAATTTATAAATATATATATGTTGTATATATATTTATATATAAGTTATCTACTATATAGAGAGTAAGCTAATCTCAAATAAGCTGAGACTTCTTAGAAAGATTGAGTTTGAGGGGCTGGAGTGATAGCACAGCAGGTAGGGCGTTTGCCTTGCACACAACCAACCCAGGTTCAGATTCCCAGCATCCCGTATGATCCCCTGAGCACTGCCAGGAGTAGTTTCTGAGTGCAGAGCTAGGAGTAAACCCTGTGTATCTCTGGGTGTGACCCAAAAAGCAAAAATAAATAAATAAATTAATTAAAAAGAAAGGTTAAGTTTGGGAATGTGTACTTAGTGGAATTGTGAGAAATAAATAAAAGAAAATTGCTTCAGAGTGTCAGTTTGTCTCAGACAAGTCTATACAGTCAGATCATGGATTTAGTGCAGGATAGTGAAAATAGGATTGTAGGATTCTTCAGAAATTTCCAGCTTTTCTCTCCAAATTTAACAAGACAATAGACATAACAAATACTGCCCAACCGGCCCATTGTCCTTTGAAGGGTAAATGAGAGTTTGACCTACAAGACTATCTGGACACCGAAAATCATACAAGGCACTACAGAGACGAGGGCTTACTTAAGACTGTTTTTTCAATGAAAAAAACCTAAACTCACAATTGAAAAATTAAGTGAGCTTTTCACTGGTGGAGTTCCAGTCATGGCTTGCTCACAAAAAGAGTTAATTGCATTTGTCAACAAAGAGCTGAATTATTTCAAGTTTGAATTGAGTGATTTAATCATATGCCACTACTTCATACATCAAGAAAGTCTCTCCATCATCATTACAGATCAACGATGTGATGTTAAGGGTAGTGTCATGCATAAATGTCGTCAAAAAGCAGAAACAGCCACTAGTTTGAGGCATTACTATTCAGTCGTTTGAACTCATTCAATCTTGACCGAGTACTCGAATCTTATTTTTCACTGTGGATTGTGGAGGCTGAGTTGCAAGAACACACTCATCAGTTTTTATAAACCATGGGATAAAGTCAAGCAGTTCTTAGAGATGAAGGAAAAACGTCAGGGAACTCAGCAAGTGGCTGTGAGATCTAGCATTCATGGTAGATATTTTCAAAAACCTCTCAGAACAGAATGCTATGCTACAAACTCCAGTTTCTCAGCACCCTGCTTTCAAATGTAAAGTTATTGAAGCTAATTTTTTTTTAATTTACTTGGCTTGTGTAGTTATAATACTGTGGAATTTTGATATTTATATACAAAATTTCTGCATCTCTACCTATGAAAGTGTGGGACTATGAAAGTGTCCCAAACCCATTAGCACTATTCTCATGTCACCTCTAGTTCAGTCTTTTTCTTTTTCTCCCCCATTACTTGGTAATTGATTTTATATTTCAGTGCCAAGTGTTTGTCACTGTTCAAAACCATCAGTTGTTTTATTTCGCCTCTATATTGCACAGAAAAATGCTATTGGTTTTTTTCCTTCTCCATTTAACTTAACTGCTTATCACGACACCTTTCAGTTTTATTCATGGTGCAGCAAACTGCATTGTTTCAATGTTTTCTTACAAGTGCATTAGTGTTCGATTAGGTATTTATCACAATCAATTCTCCAATCTGGGTTATTTCCATAGTCTTGTTATTGTAAAGAGTACAACCAAAAAAGTACACGTGTGAGTAAATATTTTCAAATTAATGTACTTATTTGGGGGTTAGATGCCAAGAAGCAGAATGATTGGGTTATATGAGCATTCTACTCTTAATGTTTTCAGTAAGGATGGAGGCTGAACCAAACATTCTCCCAATGCAATAAATGAGGCTCTTCCTTGCCTCATTTCCCATGCTGGTTGTTTCTAGTCCTTCTGATAGATACCATTTTCAGTTCTATGAGGTGACATCTTATTCTTGTTTTGATTTGAATGTCCCTAATAATAAGTGACTATGTGCACTTTTGCATATGTCTGCTAGCCACCCATATATTCTCTGAAGAAGAATCTGTTAATTTCTACTCCCTGTTTTTTTGGATAGGATATTGGATTTTTTGTTGTTAAAATTTGTGAGTGCTTCTTTACAGTAGCCAGAAACTGGAAGAAACCTGAGTGCCCAAGAACAGATGACTGGTTAAAGAAACTTTGGTACATCTACACAATGGAGTACTATGTAGCTCTTAGAAAAGATGAAGTTATGAAATTTACATACAAGTGGTACAATATGGAAAGTATCGTGCTAAGTGAAATGAGTCAGAAAGAGAGGGATAGACATAGAAAGATTGCATTCATCTGGGGGATATAAAATAACAAAATATGAGATTAATACCCAAGAATAGCTGAGATCAGCACCAGAAGGATTACTCCATATTTTAGAGGCCAGCTGGGCATTCTAGGGGAAAGGGCAGCTCAGATAGAGAAGGGAGCACCAAATAAAGGGTGTTTGGAGGATCCTCCCAGGAGGGGAGATGCATGTTGAAAGTAGACTATGGACTGAACATGTGTGCCACTCAATGCCTCTTTTGCAGACCACAACACCCAAAAGGAGAGAGAGAATAAAAGGGAATTCCCTGCCACAGTGGCAGGGGGGGATGGGGGTGATGGGGGGGATGGGGGGTAGGGATATTATCCATGGTGGTGGAAAATGGGAAATGGGCACTGGTGCAGGGGTGGGTATTTGATCATGGTATGACCGAAACCCAAGCACAAAAATTTGTAAATCTACAACTGTACCTCATGGTGTTTCACTAATAAAAAATAAATTTAAAAAATTTGTGAGTGCTTTATGCATCTGATATATTGTGTGTAAATATTTTCTCTGATTTAGTAGGGTGTTTTTAGATTTTAGCTCAAGTTTCTGTTGCCATGTAAAATGTTTTCATCAGATGTAGCCCCATTTGCTTAATTTTGTTTTGTTGTCTTTGCCTCTGGAATCATATTATTACAGACACTTCAGAGGTCCATTTCCCGGGGAGTTATGCCTACATTTTTCCTCAGTGTGTTTTATGAATTCTGGTCTAATATAGGCGTCTTCAATCCATTTGATTTAACTATGATGTATGGTGTGGGATACAATTCTAGTTTCTCTCTTTTACGTATGACTATGGAGTATTCCCAGCACCATCTGTTGAGGAGACTTCCCTTGCTCCACTCCACGTACTTTATCAGAGATTAACTATCCATAAACATAAGTGTTCACCTCTAGACTCCCAATTGTGTTTCATTGGTCTGCAAGTCTATCTTTACTCCAGATCCATAATGAATAACACAATTTGATCACTTGATCACTTGACATCTCATTACTCATTGACTTGCTCCAGCGGGTGCCAGTAACGTCTCCATTTGTCCCTGTCATGTGCTAGTGCAGCCCAATGGCATCTGCTCCTTCTAGAAACACGAAAAGCCTCAAACCGATTGTTCAAAGGTGGTGTAGTTGCCGATCGTCTATCTTCACTTCCATTCCTTCCCACTCCATTCTCATTCCATTGGAGCTCAGATGTTCGCTTGTGGTTGCCTGAGGCTTGCACCAAGCCACATTGGCGAATGAGCTCAAGAGTTTTAGAAGACAAGTGTCTTTTTGTGGCTATCTCTCTCTCGGCGTTCCTCGCACAATCATGGAAGTGCTGAACTAGTCAATTGTATTCCTCATCAATGCTGTCAATGATGGCATCTTCCCATGTTGCCGCAATAGTGCCAAAGAGCTCCCAGTTGGTGGTCATACTGGGAGTTTTCTTAAACTTTGCAGCCCTTTCTCCCCACTCCATGAAGTAGACCGTGGTCCGATCCCGTTTGGAATTTTGGGACAACAGTTAGAACCTCCAAACATACTTTAAAGAGAGAAATAAAATACTATTTTCTTTTTCTTACAATTGCATTAGATATTTGATGAGCTATATGATTCTATGTAAATTTTAGTAGCATTTGTTCTAAGTCCTTAAAGAATGTAATTGGAATTTTTACAGGCATTATAATGAATCTGTGTAATCCTTGGAGAAGGATGATCATTTTGACAATGTTAATTATTCTAATTCATAAATGTAATTTTTTTTAATTTTCTAGTGTTCTCTTTTATTTATTTCAATATTAAGTTATAATTTTCTCTGTAGAAATTCATCACATCTCTTGTTTAGTTGATTCCTAGGTAGGCTTGCTCTTCAAGTCTACGGTCTCCCGTGAACCGTGTATCTTGCTTATATGTCTGTTTGTTTGTTTGCTTATTTCTCTCTTCAACACACTGCCCCTCTTTTTCTCCTCACATCTTTCAAAGCAAATTTTATCAAATAAAAACTACCTGTTTCACTTGAAAAAAAATTTTGATTCCTAAGTAAAGCTATGGAAAGTGAAAATGGAAAGAAACAACACGAAGTACTTCCCACCTGAAAGAACTTCCTTGTGACACTTGAAATGCTGGCGGATGTGCGAAACTAATTGAGGCATCTAATGAAAGATTCAAGGATGTGAAAAGTAAATGGATGGAATTGAGTATTACTGCTACACTATTCAGTATGGAACTGATACAACACAAAAGTATGCAGTTGCAAAGCAATGATGAACTGAGAGCTAGGTACAACTCCCACTGCTTGAGTTCAACACACGTTACATAAGCTGTGATGACGTTCTTGTTTTGAGAAGACACAAATAAAGATATGCACTTGTGGTTGCAACAATTTACGGCTGTGAACAATTTTTCCAGAACTTGCCATCGTGAAAGAATCGATAGCACTCCAGAATGACGGGCACGAACGTGGTAAAGTGGTTGCAAGAGCTATACCACCTACCTCACGTGACTCACCAAAGAGGCAGTTCCAGCCCTCACCTCAGGTCTGAATTCATTAGATATTTAGTCAAATATCACAGACCATTCTTAAGTTGAAAATTTTATATGATTCATGGAATACATTACAAATGTTCAAATGTCCTTTGGCAAAGGAAAGGTTCCCCATCCCTGGGTTAAAGTTTCTAAGTGTTTAAGCAGGCTCTATTTACTAGTCTGAGACTGGGTACTCAAGTCCAAACAACCTCTTGCTAAATGTCACAAGGTGTCTAAGAATGGCGATGAGTTTTTAGGTTCTTTAACTTCTTAGTATATTTACCAGGCTATCAATTTTTCTGAGAAAACTGTAAGCATTGTTCCACAAGTACATCAGATTTTGCTCCTAGCAATAACTTGTCACCCCTGATTTTATGACGATTATTCACAAGTAATATTCTGCAGGTAAAGCCCTGGCTGCCTCCTCAAATAACTTAATTGTAACTTAGTAGGAAATAACAGTCTCCTACTGAACTAAAGACCACAAGAAATTCTGACATTCCCAAAACCATAAAATTTACTAAGGCTTTTAAGGAGGACATAAAAATAAGATTTTTTTATATAGAATTATTTTTTTGGCAGCACCAGGAATCAAACACATGGACTCACACATGTATTTCAACTGCTCTACTGCTTAGCAATATCCAAGCCCAAGATATATTTTAAATTAATTAATTAACTAATTAAAAGAAGATTGGAAAGGTAGCTCAATGGGATTGAGAGCATATTTTGCATATGGGAGACCAGATTCAATCAATAACATTTCATGGTTCCTCAAGTACCTCTGGGAGTATACACAGCGAAGAGCTGGAAGTATCCCCTGAGGTCCCCGGGGGCTAAAAAAAAAAAAAGCAAACTGGGACTGGGTTTCTATGCTTCTATGTCCATGCATTTCTCTTGTTCGAGCTAGCAAGTACTGTTTTCAAATATTTTTTTTAGTTTGCAAAGACAGAATGTGTTAAATAATTCATTAGTAATATTAAAAAAATAAATTATTTCCTGATACATCCAGAAGAGAAAGAAAACAGAATTTAAAAAAAAATCAATAATAAACTTTCCCTGATTGGTTCATATAGTCACAAGTTGTTGTTCTGTTGAATTTTGGGTTATGACATTATGCCATTTATGTCTCAACTAAAACTTAGTTCTAGATATCCTGACATAGATGATTAATACAATCCAAAATTGCCAAAATTAGTTCAAAATCCTAGTCTTTGAATATTAATAGTTCAGCGTTTTAAGTTACCTAAAGATCTTAGTAATTATCATTTGACATACCATAAAAACTTCATGAAAGCTTATGAGAGAATAATACTTTAGATAACGTAAAATTCAATGTCTATAGTCATAAACATTTGATAAAGTAGACACATTTAAGTATAGAAAAATAGAGTCAAAGAATTTTAAAAGTTTATTTACATTTAATAGTGATCTTACTGGGCCCGCTTGAGCAAATCGATGAACAGTGGGAGGACAGTGCTACAGTGCTATAGTGATGAATCAGAGACATGACTGAACTTGTCTTGTTTGCTACAGGTTATTTTAGCCCTGGAATCATAAAACACATTCAAGTAGTTTTTATAAGAAAATAGAGTTTAGAGTTAATAGAGTTTAGATTTATTACAACCTGAGCTGGAATATGATGACCTTCCTGAGCTGAATTCATCCCTTGAGTCAGTAGTTTGATATCCACCTGGCACAGATGAGTCTCATTAGCTAAATAAATGACTTTGAATTTTTCCTCATATATTCCCATAAAATAAAAAGTTGCAGTAAATTTTTAAATTACTATTTCAATTATGTAATGTTTCATGCTATCATTACATTTTAAATTGAATTGTTCTATCACATTTTAATATGTGCAGCAATATTAGGATGACATAGCAAATCTGAAAGGAATAGATTTATTCTAAATTAATAGTGTAATTCAATTAACTCTCAAGTGGATTCTCTAAAGTTCAGGTCACTATACCCTAGACTGTCCTAGATTGCAATGTGGTCATTTTGACCTTTTTCAACATTTAAGATGTTCTGCTAATAAGAGAGAAGAATCAATCTAATTTGTGGGAAATAGCATAAAAACATGGGAGGTATTGGACCAAAAAATAAGTATAAGGTATATTATATAACAGGGGTATTAATAATGATCTCAAATTGATTCTTTGCATAATAGAATCCACAGTAAATTGCTACTAGGTTAGTCTAATCTAATAAGTACATGGCAGGTTCAGCATCAAAGATGGCCAAGGAAAGAAAAATAAATGATTAATCAGAAACATAGTCTATCAGTGACAACAATGGAGAGGTTTCATACCCAAATGAAATAGTTAACATATTAGTACATATCCAGAAATCTTATCATGAGCAAGAAAAGCATGCTTCTTTGTATCTAAAAATAATAGCAATATGGAATGTTAAAAAATTATTGACTTATTGAAAATATCCTTGAAGCTTTTTATTTATTCTGCCTACCTTGAAAATCATGCAAAGTATACTTTAATACATACACATCAATAATTAAGTCTTTCTCTTAATTAGGAGACTGACAATACCTTTCATAAATCTTGAATGTTTAATATTTAAAGCTTGTAGGGAGATAAGCCACAGAGATTTATCAGAAGTTGTGGATTACATAAAAAAATTCTGTTATCTTTAATACTTCTTAGTGTGTTGTGTTTTGCTTTCTTTGAGATACCAACACTAATTAAGGAATGGAGGGAAAGAACTTTTTTTTAATCAATGTGAATATACATATATTTAATAAGAATTTGAAAAATGCATATAATTAATAATATTAAATACATGACTTTCCACTATGTTGGGTAGAACTAAATTTATGAGAACATGAACCATCAAGTTTAAGAAAAAAATATTAAATAGATATCAATCTGGACATGACAAAAATTACAAGAGCGACTGATAATTCACAAATACTTGGTTAAGGCTATGCTTAAATTACTGTTATTGACTGCTTCATCAAAGGACAAACTGCGTGTTCATTCAACAAATAAAGAAAGTTATAGATTCAATAAAACAAAAAATGAAATGGTAAGAAATTAAGAAAGAAAGGGAGAGACAAAGGAAGAAAGGAAGGGAAGGCAGAAGGATTGCTAAGCCCCCCTATTAAGCACCAAAATGTCAAACAAAGGGATTCAGATAAGAAAAAGATAGTTTGGTTTTTATTTTTTATTTTTTTCAAAGAACTAGTAACTTTAATTATATTTGCAAAGTATCTTCATATATACAAACATGCAAGAGCTAGTTATAGTAGGATCAGCTAGTTAGAGTAGGATCAGCTTGCAGATACAGTCTATTTGAGCTTGCCTTCTCCCAGAAGGGGCTAGCTATTCTTTGTATTACTGCAATGTGTATTACTGCAATGTGTTTAAGGAAGGCTAGAACACAAATCCCAAGATACAAGAATCACTAAAAAACACAAATATGCAAACAAGCTATTATTATGATGTTTTCTAAATGAGTGACACCAAGCTACATGTGCATTAGAACTATCTGTAGAAATTAAAGTACATGACTCGTAACTCTCCCCTAGAGCTTCTGATATAGTATTATCAGAGTTGGGTTAATCTGAAATTTAAAAGAAAATTCTATGTGAGACACCATCATCTCACAATACTACTATTGACAGGGTTTCATGCATTCAATATTCCAATACCACACCCTCCTTCGAAGTGTCTGCTTCCCTCCATAATCTCAACGCCATTCCCCATCAACCCTCAGTCAAATTGCTGTGATAAGCTCAGCTCTGTAGATCAGTTCTCATGTTCTGTAGCCATTAGACATTTGTTATTCCCTGTATTTCTTTATACCCACGTATGAGCGCTTATTCCATAACTGCCCTGCTCCTTCTAACTTACTCAGCATGTTACTCTCCAGATCCATCCACATGGTGGCAAATTGTTTGATTTTATCTTGCAGTTGAGTACTATTCTGTTTGTGTATATGTATTTAAAGTTGGAAAGAACTTTTTTAATGTCCTTATTACCACCACACCAATTTATTTTGAATTAAGAACACATTCTTCTGGGTTAATATACCTTCCTAATTCCAGTCTTTACCTTTATCAAAATTTGCCGTTAGGTAAGGAAATCACAATGATTTCTAACTGGTTCATGGTGACTTCATTAAAGCAGACTTTGCCAGAATCAATACCCTAAAAATGTTTCTTTGTTTGGTATTCAAAGTGTCTCACAGATGGCAAAGAATGATAATGTAGTACAGATAAGTAGAACATTTGGCTTTCTTTAAAGCAGAGAAATTAAAAAGAATATATTGGGAGGAAATCACAGGTATAGTCTAAGGCAGTTCAGTTGTAGGAACAAAAATTAGATTTAATGGATCTGGAACTAGGTTTGTGTAACATTTTCCAGTCCTACATGTCACTTGGAAATCTCAGGACCTATTCTTCTTGCTCCCACCAAGATACATGCAGAGCCAGGTTCACACTCTGAAGACTGTGAACACAACTTGACAAAATTCCTCCAATGAGATGTCTCTAGTTGTGCTTCCTAAAAAAAGACTGTTGTGATTTCTCTAAATAAAATATTAAAAAGGAATATAAGAAAGATGCATTTACATGAAGATGTGATAGAATTTTTCTGAAAATGACTACCTATTTCTAAAATTTATAAAAACGTTTGAAGGACCAAGAAAGAATCAAGAGATTTTAGAAAACAAAATATAGAGGAAATAGGATTACAACAATTGATGTTAAAATTTGCAACAAGCAATGTGGTGGCCTGTGGAAAACTTACTTATTAGCATTTTGTAGTCAAATCAAGGAACTGGCCTTTAATCTTCACGCACAGCCAGCCAGGCCAAGCCGGGTTTGATTCTTCCACCCCTCTCAGAGAGCCCGGTAAGCTACCGAGAGTATCTTGCCCGCACAGCAAAGCCTGGCAAGTTACCCGTGATGTATTCAATATGCCAAACACAGTAACAACAAGTCTCAAAATGGAGACATTACTTGGCCCACTCAAGCAAATCGATGAACAACGGGAGGACAGTGCTACAGTGCTAAGTCATCTTTGTTTCTTAGCAGGACCTGAAAACTTAGCAATTCAGAAAATCAACTGAATAAACTTACAAACTGTACAAATCCAGTATAATAAGTATATAAATCCAGTAAAATAAAGGCCAGGTGATAGCACAACGTATGCTGCATATACCTACCATATACCATACTAGGTTCCATCATGCATACATGTGTCCTGAGCATTGCTAAATGCAGACTTGGAGCACCTCACCATCACCACCACCACTACTCTCACACACTCACCTCACCAGGTGTGTTCTGGGAAGCCACACTTCAAGAAAACCAAAGAGTAAATATTTCAGGTTTTTCAGACCATATAGTGTCTTTCACAACCACTCAAGAATTTGTAGCTCCAATTTTTGTGGAAATTCAGCAGTCTCTCTTTATTCTTTTATATGTATGCAGCTGTGCTGGAGCGATAGCACAGCAGATAGGGTGTTTGCCTTGCACATGGCCAACCCAGGTTCTATTCCTTTGTTCCTCTCAGAGAGCCTGGCAAGCTAGCAAGAGTATCCCACCCACAGGGCAGAGCCTGGCAAGCTCCCCGTGGCATATTCGATATGCCAAAAACAGTAACAACAAGAGAGACATTACAGGTGCCCACTCGAGCAAATAGATGAACAATAGGAGGACAGTGCTATAGTGCTATATATACAGCTATCACCACCTCCACATTTAAAAAAAAATCCTCTCTCATTTATATGTGGGATTAAAAAGCAAACACAGGAGCTGGAGCGATAGCACAGAGGGTAGGGTGTTTACCTTGCACAAGTCCAATCCGAATTCAATTTCCAGCATCCCATATGGTCCCCAGAGCACAGCCAATAGTAATTCCTGAGTGCTAAGCCAGAAGTAACCCCTGTGGATAGCACGGTGTGACCCCAAAAGCAAAAAATAAAAACAAAGCAAAAATAAAACACACACAAACAAAAAAAATCGATATGAAAACAACAAATGGCCAAAGGCATCAAGACTGGCAAGTTTACTACAGAACTGAAGAACTTACCTTGTCTGGGCTGGCAGGGAGGTGAGGAGCAGGGGCCTGGGTGGGAGGAGTGCTTGGGACCTTGATGGAGGGAAACAGGCACTCAGCACTCTGGTATTGAAGTGGTGTTGGAATGATGTATGAATGAAACTATCATTAACAGTGTCATTAATCACAGTTCCTCAACCAAAGTGGGAGAGAAAGAAAGTACAAATTGATTTTCAAAAAGAATTATTTTTATTGATCTTGATCTTGTAGTGTTTTATGTATCTTGAATAGTAATCCTTTATCAGATGTGTTGAGTATATTTTGATCCATTCAGTTGAGTGGGTCAAATTCATTTTAGTTTTAGCTAAAAATGAAAGAAACCCATGTTTCTTTAAGCTTGCATTTTAGTTTTAGCTAAAAAACTGAAATATTAAAGAAACCCATGTTTTTTAAAGCATGAATAAACCTTTTAATCTGATAAAGTCAAACCTTTTAATTTGATAAAGTCCCGTTTGGTTATTTTAAAAGAAATTGCCTTTTCCAGTGGAACTATATCATTGAAAACAACTTTGAGGTTCGAATATTGGCTTGTTCAGCCAATATTTTTCCTCAATGTATTTTATGGTTTCTGGTCTGGTCTCCAGATAATTGATCTACTTTGAATTGACTTTTGTGTAAGGTGTGAGACATTTAGTCAGTTTTTTTTTTAACATGTAGCTATCTAGTTTTCCCAATATTTATTGGAACTCTTTCAAAGGATCAAAGGATATTACTCCACTACATATACTTAGCTCCTCTGTCAAAAATTAGTTGATCATAGAAACAGGAATTTTTTTGGGAGCACTCAATTTTAATTCACTAGTCAGAGTCTACCCTTGTTCCAGTACCGTGATGTTTTGTTCACTATAATTTTATAGTATGGTTTCAAATTATGTAATGAGATACTTCCTATAGTTTCTTATTGTTCCGCATGGCTTTGGCTATTCAAGGTGTTTCATGATTCCATACAAACCTTATTATTGACTTTTTCAAGTCCTTCTGTGTT
Organism: Sorex fumeus; assembly: GCF_029834395.1. Taxonomy (NCBI): domain Eukaryota; kingdom Metazoa; phylum Chordata; class Mammalia; order Eulipotyphla; family Soricidae; genus Sorex; species Sorex fumeus. Next base: position 17,246,234 of record NW_026606096.1, on the reverse strand, counting down.
CATGTTGAAACTATATAGTAACTTGGTAGGATGGTCATTTTGACAATATTACTTCTCCCTGTCCAAGTACATGGGTTACTTTTCCATTTCCTAGAGTCTTCTATCTTTTGCTTAAATTATTTACAGTTTGCATAATATAAATATTTCATATCTATTGTTGATTCCTAGGTACTGGGTATTTTGGGGCACTATTTTGAATGGATAAAGTTAACGTTATTTGTTATTTGCATATGGGAATGCAAAAGATTTTTGTGTGTTAATTTTCTAGCTGGATACTTTGCTGTATTAATTTATTGTTTATAGGAACTTTTTAGTGAACTCTCAGGATCTTCTATTTATATTAACATGTCGTCTACCGCCAACGGCTAAGACCCAGAGACTATAAAACCCAGTTCCCGGAAAAGAACAGCGCAGAGTCTCCTGCCCCCGCACCTGGCTGTCCTCGCCGGAGCCCCCTGGAGGGGGGCAGGTTGAGTTTCCCTCCCTGCCCCGAGCAGAGCCCCGGCAGCCAAAGACCTCCAGAACCAGCCACAACCATGCTGAGACCATTCTCCACATGCATGAAGGTACCGGCAGAGGAACAAAGGCATGCAGGTCCCGGGACTGAAATCTCCAAGCCTGCTCGGATCGGGGCTGAGCATCCTCCACTCAGACCCAGATCCTCCATCTTCCAGTAGGCAGGGGTCACACCCACCAACTGCTCCCCCCCACCCCCGCCCCAGCGCCGTGTAATCCCATCAACGGCCAAGACCCAGAGACTATAAAACCCAGCTCCCTGAAGCATTTTATTATCTCATTCTTACTTTGGACAACCTGGCAGGCTACCAAATGTAACCTGCCCATACGGCAGAGTCTCGCAAACTCCACATGGTGTTACCAATATACCAAATACCAGTAACAATGATGGGTCTCATTCTCCTAACCCTGAAAGGGCCTTGAATATGACCCTTTTTAAAATCTCAGGGCTTGGACGAAGGAGATGTTACTGGTGCCTGCTCAAGGCAACCAACGAACAATAGGATGATCATGATCGTGATCGTCATCTACCAGAAAAAAAAATCCACAAACCCTATCAAAAAATGGGGATAGGAAATGAATAGGCACTTCTCTGAAGTGCTACAAGTTTTGCTTCTCAAGGAGTAAAAAAATCACACACAGACAGGGAAAACCAAATAAAGCTGCTGTGTTTTAAAAGCTTTATTACACTGACTTTAAATATAATTTAATAACTTCTGTGGTCACTGAGAAATGAAACATTTCTGAAACATCACAAAACAACGTAATACACAAACTTGAACTACGTGTACTTTTATCTCTTGACATCCAATCACCAGTCTGGTGCACTTTAAGTATCAAGAGATTTTTTTAACAGCTATAAATAGTTTTAAATAGTTTTAAACTGTAAAGGAGAACTGGAAGAACTTTAAAGAAAATCCCAAGGCAGTCAACAGTCAAACACTATCTAGGAGACCACTGGTAAGTTGGCATTATATGAAAACTGAATTTGCTTCAACATTTGGGCTACTGCTGCCTACAGTTAAATTCGCATATTTTCTTTTTACTCACAAGAGAATTGCGCATGTGAGAAACTATTACCTTTACATTGATTTCTTAACCATTTCTTATTTGAAGTCTTATCAGAAAACTTTACATTAGCTGGTTGTTTTGTTTGCTGATTTAATATTTAACTTAAGAGTAAGTATTGTTTGTTTATATAGAGTTTAAGAGAAAGGTAACTTGAATTTCAGAATTAGGAACGAGGAAAAAAAAACCTTAAAACAAATGAGTTTCTTAAAGCATACTAGCACAGATACAAAGATGGTTTACCACAAGCATGGATGTACTAACGAGTTCAAATATCGTAACACTAAATTCAGGAGACTGACTTTGAAGAAATCAGGTGCCTTTGTTCAGCAAAGCATGCTTCACAGCTGCTACAATATGTCTGGCACTGATTCCAAACATATCCAGAAATTCACTAGGCTTCCCACTCTGAGGAACTGCTGACACTGCCATCTGGTGAACAAGGATGTCTGGCTCCTGGGAGACGGCAGCACAAACAGCTTCTCCAATGCCACCTTCTCTGTAGTGATCCTCCACGGTGATAAGCCGGCCACCTGTAGCTTTCGCATTGGAGATAATGGTGTCAGCATCAAGGGGTTTTATGGTAAATGGATCAATGACACGGATGAAAATGTCTTCTTGGGAGAGATTCTCAGCAGCTCTTAAGGCTTCGTGGAGAGTAACTCCAGCTCCAATAACTGTGACTTGGTCATTGACACTCTGGCGTATGACCTTGGCCTGCCCGATCTCAAATTTTTCTTGCGGGGAATAAATCACTGCAGTCTCTAGTTGGCTGGTCCTAATGAAACACATTCCTTTGGTTTGGGCAGCCAGATAAACTGCATGCTCTGTTGAGGTGGCATCACTTGGATAGAAAACTGTGCAACTGGGAATGCTTCGGAACATGGCTAGGTCCTCAAGAGCCACCTGGAAGGGTCCTTCTTCACCCACGGCTAAGCCACAGTGGGAGCCAATAAGATTGATGTTGGTTTGAGATATGGCTCCCATTCGGATCTGGTCAAACGCTTGGGTCAAAAAGGCAGCAAAGGTACTAACGAAGGCAATATTTCGATCCCGGGTGGCACAGCCCAACGCAACGCTTACCATGTTTTGCTCAGCAGTAAAGCATTCAATAAACCTCTCTGGATGTTCTTTCCTGAATATCTCAGAAAAGGTGGAGTTCTTCGTGTCACCATCCAGGACAATAACTCTTTCATTTGCATAACCCAGTTTAGCCAAGGCCAAACCACATGCGTTTCTAGTAGCTATTGTGTCACCAATTTTATAATCAGGCACACAGGTCATTTCTATGCCGTGGATGTTGACTTGAGGTGAGTTTTCAACTGGGGGTTTTGCGGTGAGCTTGCTGTTGGTCTGGATCTGACTCTCGATTACTTTGATGACTGCATCTGCCGCATCTTTTGGCACTGGTTTTCCATGCCAATTTTCTGCATCTTCGATGTCTGGAATGTCCTGGCCCTTGGAGGTCTTTGCAACAATAGCCGTGGGTTTGTTCTTCACTTGACTTGCCTGACAAAAGGCTTGGCACAGCGCCTCCACATCATGGCCATCTACTATGTAAGTATTCCACCCAAAGGCTTCCAGACGAATCTGATGGATGTCGGTGCAGTGCTCAAGGGGGGTGGTGCCACTCTGTCCCAGGCGGTTCACTTCGAACACTGCCACGAGATTATCCAAACTGTAGTGGGAAGCAAAGGCCAAAGCCTCCCAGACAGAACCTTCTGCGGATTCACCATCTCCCAGAAGGCAGAACACCCGGTAACTGGCCTTGTCGAAGTACTTGCCAGTATAAGCTATTCCACACGCAGCACCCAATCCTTGCCCCAGCGAGCCCGTTGCTACATCAACAAACGGTAATCTCGGAGTGGGGTGCCCCTCTAAGTCACAGTTAAGTTTCCTCAAGCTCAGCAAGTCAGAGTCACTGATGCTGCCCATCTCGGCCCAGATAGCAGAGAGGACTGGCGCGGCGTGGCCTTTGGAGAGAATGAATCTGTCGTTGTCTGGGTGGGCTGGCTCTGTCTGCTTATACTTCATCGTGTGGAAGAAGAGCACCGACATGATTTCAGCGGCGCTGCAGCACGAAGTAAGGTGGCCAGAGTTGGCGGCACACGTGGCCTTGATGGACTGGATCCGCAGGCGGTTGGCTATATCCCTTAAAACTTGCACTACACTCGCATCAGGTTGGGCCATGGTGTCGTTGCCCATAACGGTTGTCTGCACACCAATCTGCTGCGCATTAACGGCCCTACACAGCACGGATGATGGATGCACGCACCACGCACGACGCAGGCACGCACCACGCATGCACGCAGCACGCATGCACGCAAGACGCATGCACGCACGATGCATGCACGCACCGCGTACCACGCATGCACGCACCACATATGACGCATGCGCTTACCACGCACAATGCACTGTGCACCTCTCATGCACTGTTGTAGTGAGAACGGAATCTTGGGTCCTTGAACTGGTTGCAGATTCGCCTGTATAATTACAGCACTTCCTTACACACCGTCCCCATATCTGCTGAGACTAATCCATCCAGTCTTTTCTATTTATCTCACCGCAGGCATATTCAGCAGCCAGAGAAATCTTTGTGAGGTGGAGCTGTTTTTTAAAGCACTGACACCATCCCAGTCATCGTTATACGGAAGAATAGAAATGATCCAAAGTCACTTTCAGTAAACCAACAGACAACATGACAACTGTTGACATAACAATTTCTTCGAGGAAGTGAAAACCCTAACTTTGATTTGTAATAGAAGAGAATAGAGTAGTTTAACCAAAAGTTAGAAGAGAAACAAATTTGAAACATTCAGTGGCAAACTGTCTGAATTGTTATTTATCCAGTACATCCTAACATACTATTACTCCAAATAATGTTTTTAGCAAATTTAACTTTCTTGGGCTGGAGCAATAGCACAGCGGGTAGGGCGTTTGCCTTGCAGGCGCGGACCCTGCAGACAGGAGTTTGATTCATTCGCCCTTCTCCGAGAGCTGGGCAAGCTACCCATCACCTATTCTATGTCCCAAACACAGTAACAATAAGTCTTCACAATGGAGACTTACTGGGTCCGTTTGAGCAAATTGATGAACAACGGGAAGACAGTGCTACGGTGCTTTCTTACTTTGGTAATAAATTAAATTTGTACCATTGAATTTTTCTAGCCTACAATGATAACAGTGCTACCATGATAACGGTTTATCATTTTAAATTAAAGCGCAATGACAGAATCCTCTCCCGTGCTAAACATCTTGATTGCTGAGTTCTGACTCAACACTGACTTCACATTAATAGCCTAGCACTGAAAAACATCACCAACAAAAGAAAGTGATGTCTTTGTTCCATCCTGAATTGTGTTTTCATATATGAGAATATTTACTTTTTTAATGCATCTCTTGATTATAATGTGTCGTCAAATAGATACACTGAAGATAGACCAGTCATTCTCAACATTGATTGCACTCTAGAATCATCTGGAAGGAAAAAAATTCATATGCTGGACAATGATTGGATCAGTGATGGAACACCTGTAGTGTGAGATCTGAGTTAGATAATTCCACACAGTCCCACATCACAGAACTCCCTGGTGGAACAACAAATGCAACCCCTAGAGTATCACAACAAAGTGTGTGTGTGTGTATGTGTGTGTGTACACTGTGAACAAGGATACAAACCCCAAATACCACTGCAATGAAGAGAAGGTTTAAAAAAGAGGGGAAAGATAAGCAGGGAACAGAAAGGGGAGGGAAAACTGAAAATAATTTTAAATAAAAATAAAACAACATGTTCAGGCTCCACTCCAAAACAATTGAATCAGAAGTTCTGGATGATGGACCTAGGGCATGAGTAGGGCAACAGTAATATTATAAGATTTCAATACTAGGATTGTAAACAATTAACATTGAGAGTCTTACTAATATGTACATATTTCTTACATTATACCTCACTCAAGAGACTCATTTTCTTGTTTCTCTTTTAACTAACTCTATTATTTTATTTGTAAGGATATACATTCTAATAACCCCTATTGGTATGACACTAATAAGATTCAAAGATTTGTGGACGAATGCTGGAATTGGAAATGTTTTTAAGAGATCATGGTGTATTCATCAGTCCCCATGCCCTTTACAAATTGTTTGTTTATCATTTTTAGATAAATAAAGGAAGAGAAAAAAAGATTAGACAAGGATAGAAAGTAAAGATGGGAAATTAGAGGGATGAATATTCACACATCATAACAAAGTTTTAGAAGTTGGCCAGCAAAGCAACCTTATGAATGCAGGTAGCTCACTGTTAGTTTAGCTGAGAAGAACTCTAAAAAGCTCCAACAAACAATAAACATGGAAATAAAAATGACCTTGAAGCAATATTTACATGGAAAAAAGATGGAAAAGAAGCACTACTTAACAATTCAAATTCAAGTTCCCAAACTCTTGCATTCATTTAAAGAATTGCATAAAAATTCTGCAAAGTATTAAATAGAAAATTTTTTAATGTCAGTAAAGGTCAACTTTGTTAAGAAAAAAATGTGGTCTTTGATATTTAGTACCCTAGAGAGTGAAAGTTTCTTTCCGAGATTGCATTTTTTTTATCCTCTATAGTGGTTAGTATTGTGCAAAATATATGAAAATTATTTCAAACTGTTTTAAGAGGTTGTTAAAGGGAATTTTATAGATAAATATTATGTTCATTACAGTAATTTTTAAATGTATTTTGAACTGTATCATTAAAAATATAAATAACTATAATGAATATATAATTATATAATGCAAAGTTACTCACTATGCCTTTACAGATGACTTAATCTTACAAATTAAAAAATACATCCTATTTTTCCCATTTTGAAGAGATTTGACAAAAAGTCAGCCAAAAAAATTGTAAACTAATATGACAAAAAATGTCATCTTGGAGAAAAGTTCACTTATTTTTGAGGGCATTTTAGAAGAAAGTCTGAATGCTTTCAGCAAATAAAAAATTAGTCATTTATTAGTTTTGAGTCTTCTACATGAATAAATATGCTCTAAGTGCCTACTCGACTAGGGGAGTGAGGGTAGATAAATGCCATATAGGAATACATGTAGCACTGTAGCACTGTCCTCCAGTTGTTCATAGATTTGCTCGAGCAGGCACCAATAATGTGAGACTTGTTATTATTGTCCTTGGCATATTGAATGCACCACAGTAGCTTGCCAGGCTCTGCTGTGAGAGCGGGATACTCTCAGTAGCTTGCCGGGCTCTTCGAGAGGGACGAAGGAATCAAACCCAAGTCAGCCGCATGCAAGGCAAACAGGAACACATGAATATAACATAAAGTAGAACAAATGACAAATGAACATACAAGCCCACCAAAAGACATTCATAATTTTAAAATTTCTGAAATATTTTCTTAGGGAAAAATAACTTTTTTTTAAACCAAGTAGTAAATGTAGCCAGCTTTTACTGCCAATGTAAAGTCTATTAAAATAAGTAATTTTTATTTTATGTTTGCTTAAACTTTTCCCTATAACTTTCCCATAGTTTTAGTATTCAAAGCTATTTACTATAATTTGTACTTCAAATGAAAATGAAACCTAGCACATAACTATGAAGGACAAAGAATAAATAGTGGATTGTAACATGAATTATGAATATAAATTAAAAAATGGTGAGTATAATATTTACTGGGTTGTGATACCTAAAACAAAGACTAATTATTCAGAAAGTCAAATAGATTCACTTTCAAAATTATACATTGTCCATATATAAAGGTAAGTTATACTTAGAGGTCAAGAACACAGATGTTACATTACAATTTTTCCTGAACTATTGAGTTTCATTTAAATAGAATGAAACACTGAATTCACCTTTTCTTTTCTCCATTTTTAAAATTTGGTTAACTTAGTATGGAGCAAGAAGTGACACATTTCTTGTTTAAGGCATTAAGTTTTTAAAACAAATGTGCTCCACTAGCCTAAGTCATTGCCTTGAAAATTATAGCAAAATTATAGCCTGTCCTCCTTTTCTATTTTAGTCTTATTTGCGAGTCAGGGAGGGAACAACAATAACACCTCCTAAAGTTAAACCCACATCTTAAAGTACTTCTCCGATTAATACACTCTGAGGAAAATGTATATGATTCAGCTGACTCAAGGACACATAGATTTGAACTGAGGAGATCCACTTAAGTGCAGATTTTCTTCAAGCCATCCTTTCCTTTCTCCTCAGTCTACTCTACCTAAATATAAGGAATGAAGATCTTTATGAAGAAGTTTTTGTTCAGCCAGTGATGATTTTCTTAGAAACACTTTCTTCTCTTTAGTTTGTTTTTCTGAATACAGTCTATAATACATATGGACTGAATACAGTCAATAATACCTACACAGTATTTATAAATCTACTGTTTCAGTTAGGTTGCAAATCAACAGCAGGCAGGCTATTAGTTGTTATGTTGGGGGGAAGTTAAAGGTTGTTTGTGTATTTTTTGACTCCTTGTGAGAGAGGTCGTCCTAACTCATGAATTGCTCCCAGAACAATTGTACTGTCTTGTATGTTTGGAGCACTGCACTGTCCTCCCGTGGTTCATCGATTTGCTCGAGCGGGTCCAGTCACGTCTCCATGGTGAGACTCGTTGTGACTGTGTTTGGCATCTCGGAGATGCCACGGGGAGTTTGACAGGCTCTGCCATGAGGGGCGGAGGAATCGAACCCGGGTCAGCCGCGTGCAAGGCAAACGCCCTACCAGCTATGCTATCGCTCCAGCTCTTGTATGTTTGCAAAGCTGAAAAGAATAGATTTGAAAAAAGAAAACCTTAAAGAATGTGAAAACTTTTTATGGATTCCATAACACCCAAATTAACCTACCCAAATCATAGATCAAACCTGAAATAATATGACATAATTATAAACAGGATTGACCATAATCAATAAACATTCTGTACAGTGCAGTTTGCTAGGAAAATTTCTGAAGAGACAGATCTCACTGCTCACAATTTAGTCGGCCTCTAAAAAGACTGCCACATAACAAATGCTAAATTACTTTTTTAAAAACTTTGGAGCAAAAGGAAAAACTCTCTTAGGATGTATTTTGTTTTGGAAAACTGACACTGATGTAGGCTTTTGGTAAAAATGAAGAGAAATAACTCAAACATGCTAAAAGCAAATGAGACCTGTAGATGTGTGTTAAACTATAGGGGTGAATAGATAGGTCACAGTGCTTGATTTGCATATAGCTGACCCTACTTGGATCCCCAGTTCAGAGTCTTGTGAGTTCCACCAGCATTGAACCCTGAGCATAAAGCCAGAAATAATCCCTGAGCACAGCCAGCTGTGACCCAAAATATGAAAAATAAACTAAAACAAATTATATGGGTTTCGGTATCAGAGCTGCAAAAAAGAATGCTTCTCTGCTAAGTTTATCTTTGTTTCTCTGTTTCTTTTGACTTATTTTATTCTGATAATGCATTATACTGTTCAAGTGACTGGGCATAACTTAGGGTGCTAGATTTTATTTTGCTAAAAATTTTAAAAAGTCCTGAACTATTACTAGTAGACACCTGTTTAAGTTAAGGTTGAAGTAAAATTAGATACGAAGGCATCTCAACAAGAGTATAACTCTCATAAGAAACCCTTTGTTCCTTGTAAGGCTATCTGGAAAGTGCTTACAGGAAGAGAACCTGTAAGAAGCTGTGAAACCCAGCAGAAACATCATCTGCACTTCTGTGTTCATTGCAGCACTATACAGAAGTATGGATAAAGAAACCATGGTACATCTACACAATGGAACACTACATAGCTGTTAGGAAAAATGAGGTCATGAAATTTGCTTATAAATGAATAGACTTGGAGAGTATCATGCTGAGTGAAATGAGTTAGAAGGAGAGGGAGAGATATAGAATGACTGCATTCATTTGTGGAATACAAATAAAGAACAGTATGAAACTAATATCCAAGACCAGAGAAAAAGGGCCAGGAGGACTAGTCAATGGTTAGTCAATGGTATGGAAGATGTAGGGTAGTTAAGATAGAAAAAGGTCCATTATGACAATACTAGGTGACAATGATCACTCTAGACAAGAACTGAGTGTTGAAAGCAGGTAAAGGGATATAAATGATAACCTTTCAGCATCTTTATCGCAAACCATAATGCCTAAAATGAGAGAGAGAACGAGAGAGAGAGACAAGCGAGGTGCCTGCCAATGAGGCAGGATGGGTTGAGGGCTGGCTTGAAGGGGTGGAAGGAAACTGCGGACATTGGTTCTGGGAAATGACACTGTTGGAGGGACAGGTGTTGGAACATTGTATGACTGAAATGCTATCGTGAACAATTTTGTAATGTTCTATCTCACTGTAATTCAATAAAAATAGCAATTTTAGAAAAAGAGTATTTTTAAAATGACTCTGTGAAACCTGCTTTGAGATAGTCTAGTCACCAACTGCCATGTTAAAATATCTGGATATGAATGGAGAAACAGGAGTCATCTGATTATTACAACAGACTCCAACACCACACTCTTCTGTTTGAAAACTTACACCAACAATCATAGACAGATTAATAAATTTGAAAACTAATCCAAAAATGTTTCATAGCAAATTGTCTAATACCAGACCACACCCCTATTTAATTCTTTAAAACTGTCCTGTACTCTAACCCTATTGGAATATATATATATGTGTGTGTGTGTGTGTGTATTTATATATATATATATATACATATACATGTAACATATATCTGTGTGTATGGAATATATATGTATGAACTGCCACTTAAGGGCCAGATCATAATTCCTAGTCCCAAAGAAACTGTCATTATTTCTTCGATTTTTGGCCACATCTGGTGGCTCCCAGGGGATACTCCCAATTAGAGGCTCAGGAATCACCGCTGGTGATGCACAGGGGACCATGCTGTAGAGGGGAACGAACTTGAGCCTCTACATACAAAACTTGCATTGCAGTCTCTGGAGCTATCTATCTGACTCAAAACGTCCCTTTTATGAAATTGCAGCCTGATCATTCATTAGCAAACAATATTATGCTTCATTTCATTTCTTTTCCTTTTTCTTTAGGAGTAACAATCTTATATTTTCAATCTACAAAACTCTTTACCTAATATAACTTGCATAATATTCTAGCTATCTATGGCTGAAGAGCAATTTTTTTCCAGTTTCTACTGTATAGCCTCAGAATATTAACATGGTTTGAATTTTAAAAGCCTACAGGTGGCATATGTCCCCCATCCCCTCCCAGATACTGAGAGGTCTCACCATTCTCTGTTAGTTGGTCATACAGTCACAATCTCTCTGACCTTAGGAGACTTCGGAGTTTGGAATTCTTAGCTATTTGAATTTGGAATTCTTACTAATAAACTTTTGGTGTCATTCAAAAGATTATGTTCTAATATGAGACTGACACCCAAGACAGTAGAGACAGGGCCTGGAAGATTGCTCCATGATTGGTATCCTGTCTCATGAGCTGGGGGAGAAGGCAGCTGGAATAGAGAAAGGATCACTAAGTCAATGATGGTTGGAAGGATCATTCGGGATGAGAGATGTGTGCTGAAAGTAGATAAAGGACTAAACGTGATAGCCTCTTAGTATCTGTATTGCAAACCATAATGCCCCAAAGTAGAGAGAAAGTATGGGGGAAATTGTCTGCCATAGACGCAGGGTTTGGAGGGTTGGGATACGGGGATGCGATGCTGGGGAGATTGGTGGTGGAAAATGTGCACTGGTGGAGGGAGGGGTATGACTGGTATGACTGAAACTCAAACATGAAAGCTTTGTAACTTTATTTCACAGTGATTCAATTTAAAAAAATAACCAACAAAATAGCCACCACAAACACACACACACACACACACACACACACACACACACAAAGAGTATGTTCTCCAACATACAGTCTAATGAAACTTTATTAAGAATTATTGGACCAGAGTAGGGTCTCTTGCAGGATGAGCCCCAAGTTCACATGGTCAGCATGCAACCAGGGACTGCCAGGTCCCTGCGTGCAGTGGCCCAAGCACCATTGGCCCATGCTTGATAGAGAATTGTCGGGAGTAGCCGTCGACCTTAGAATACCGGATGATGTGGCTGCCAGAATAATAATAACAGAGAGACAGTACAGAGTTTAGGCACTTGTTTGTTTGCATGCTGCTGAGCCTGGTTTGATCTTCTGCACTGCATATGGTCCCATTAGCACCATCAGGAAAGATTCTTGAGCACAAAGTCAGAAGTAAGCCCAGAGCACTAACAAATGTAACCCCAAACCCAAAATATGAATATTAAATTATAAAGTCATGCAATAAAAAAGCATCTCCTTGGGACCAGGATATGGTTTCATGACTTAAGCTCCAGCCTCTGGGTGTGAGGCAGTGTCTTGGATCTCTCATGTTTCTCTGTATGCCTGAATGGAACCCTGGTAGCAATGCTGTCTCAGATTCCCTGTGTCACAAGCAAACTCTGACCGCACAGAGTAGTATATGCAAACACTGCAACATATCAGGGGGAAAAAAGTGTGAGCACTGCAGCCAGGAGTATGATGACCAAACCCCACACCCCAAAATGTGTAGAAATATTTTCTGTGACCTGCCCAAGAGCATGATAACTTGAATGTGTGCAGGCACCATCACTAAGAGTGCACCCCTGTAAGCATAGTTCAGCCCAGGAACTGAAGTCCTGAATGTGCAACCCCCAACAAGCACCAAACCCAAGCATGTGTGCAACTCCAGCCACTGCAATCTAACATGCAGAGGGAGCAAAAGGGAAGAGGAGATTATGGAAATTATGGAAAAATTCTGCTGCTGTGGTTAGTAAAATTTTCCAAACAGATTTTGTGATGCTCCGTTAAACATTAAAACCTTTTGTATCAGAATGATTTTACACTAAACTCTCCAAAACATATCAAATATCTGTTTTGCTAACTATAAAAGGTACAGGAAGCATTAACCTTTACTTTGGTGACTAATGGTCATCATTACGAACACTGCCTACAATGCTCTATTGAAAGCCGGCAAGATAAATCAAAATAGCATTAGGAATGAGGCCTGAGGGAAGGTTATTCTAGTATCATTATTTAGGGTAAATGTTCCATTTTTATTACAAAAATGAGTATATTTTTCAAGTTATGTGGCTGTAGTAACAAAATAACAGAAAAGCAGGGAAAGGTAAATGGTTCCAAAAAGATTGAAATTCATTTATTTTTCCTTTTTTATTTAGGGGTGTTGGGGGGGACACCCAGCAATGCTCAGGGGTTAGTACTGGCTCTGCACCCAGGAATTACTCCTGGCAGTTCTCTGGGACCATATGGGATGCCAGAAATTGAGCCCCAGTGGTCCATTTACAAGGCAAACACCCTACCCGCTGTTCTGTCACTCCAGACCCTGAAATTCATTTCTTTTTCATATATATGTTGAGAGGTGTGAGGAAGTCAAGGTCTCTGGCAAAGCTGGTAGCTAGCAGAGTCTTCCACAGCTCCTGGTTCTCTCTGAGTGTGACACATCATACCCTCAAGTGTTGGTTTAACTACAAAATTAGAGTTTAAATTCTGCTGTCTACTCTAACCCAGTATATAGAAGGAACAAAAAAGGGGCAGAGGGGAGATAATCAATTTCATTTTTAGAAAGTGACCCAGCAATTGTCAACTCTACTTCTAATATTCATTGCTGAGAACATCTTTGACTTGCTACACTCAGTATTTCTAACAATTGAAACATGTAATAGAGTAATCATCGCTAGCTTAGAAATAAAGGTACTGAGTGCAGTGTGTGAGGGACCCTGGGAAGATGGGGATTGCACTTGGGGCCTATTTCCTTGCAAAGTGTGCACTCCATTCTGTGAATTATCTCCCTAGGCCCAAGGATGATTTGCTACTGTTATGAACAGATTTTACTCCCTGTCACTGTTGTAGAAAAAAAAATGAAATCTAAATTTATCCTTAAAAAAATCTAAGGATAGTTTTAAGGATATCTTATTTTTTTAAACTTTAAGGATTTTTTAAAAAGGATATCTAATTAAGTTTTTTCCTATGTAAGTGTTCTTCCATTTATTTTTATTTATTTTTATTTTTATTAGTGAAATACCATGAGGTACAGTTGTAGACTTACGAACTTTCACGCTTGGGTTTCAGTTATACAATTCTTCCATTTGTTTTCATGTTAGCACATCTGAAGCTTACCTTACCACTGAGAGTTTTAAGAAAGACAGACAAACTTGCAAATAGCTCTAACTTTATAAAGAAATGGGTTCCTATGGAGTTCATGCCCAATTCAATCAGCTTTATTGCTGGCTGGATAAATAGCAGTACTCCGACATTTTAAAAAAAAAAACAATAAAATGGGTTCTTAAGTAGTTTTACCTTAATTTACTGGCTGCTTTTTTATTCTTAAGTTTGCAAATTAGACTTACATATTAGTTGCTTTTGTGGCAACATAAGTTTGTGGGTTTAAAAAATTTATAATACTTTTTAAAAAAAATAAATACTTGTTAAGGGCTGGAGAGATAGCACCGCGGGTAGGGCGTTTGCCTTGCATGTGGTCAGCCTGGGTTCGATTCCTCCATCCCTCTCAGAGAGCCTGGCAAGCTACCAAGAGTATCCCACCCACACAGCAGATCCTGGCAAACTCCCTGTGGTGTATTTGATATGCCGAAAACAGTGACAACAAGTCTCACAATGGAGACATTACTGGTGCCCACTCGTGCAAATCGACGAACAGCGGGAGGACAGTGCTATAGTGCTAAATACGTTTAATAAAGTCTTGGTTGTGGGACCAGGTTGTTTAAACACTTGCCTTCCACATACCAGGTTTTTATCCTCAGCACCACCTAGCGTCTCCCAAGTACTGCCAGGAGTGATCCCTGAGCACAGAGACAGGAGTATACCCTGAACACAGCAGGGTGTAACCCCAAAATAAAAAATAAGAATATTAAATAAATAAATTCTACATTTAAAAAAGAGAAGAAATCTTAGTAGGAATTCTGATTCTAAAACAAAATGAACCAAAACTAGTAGATAATTCACAACCGCCACTTCATGTTATTTTAATATTTAACTTTTGACAGTGCTATGTACAAGAACGGCCTTGAAGCATTGTACATTTATGTGTTTTTAAGTTCCAAATAGTTGGTCTTCAAAGCAATATTTTGTATGTGTAAGAATCAAAACAGATTATTTTCACTAAATAGTAATAATTTAATTTCTCTATTGCATACTAGATGGATAATAAACTTATGTCATGCTCTTCAGACAGACAAATTAAAAATGGTACTAGGCTTAAATCTAAAAGTCACTGTCACTGTCTTCCCGTTGTTTGTTGATTTGCTCAAGTGGGCCCAGTAACATTGTGAGACTTGTTGTTACAGTGTTTGCATATTGAATACATCATGGGGAGCTTGCCAGGCTTTGCCCTGCGGGCGAGATGCTCTCGGAGATTGCCAGGCTCTCCAAGAGGAGCAGAGGAATCGAACTCCAGTTGGCCTGGTGGGCAGCGTGCAAGGCAAATGCCCTACCCGTTGTGCTATCACTCCAGTATTGGGCTTAAATCTAAAAGTAAGGGAAGGTAAATATAATTATAGGAAATGCCTTTGAGTTCCGTGTGTAATGCCAAGACAGCAGAACAAATGGTTATTCCCAAACAGCAACCAGAGGCAGGATAAGTGAAGAAGCAATCTTTAATCAGCACTTGGTAGGATGGGCTGAATTTTGGTTGAGGTAGGAAGTGGGGGTTGGGGGGGGCGTCAATGAGAAATGTAATGAGAAGAGCAACAGAGTTTCTTATCCAGCAGGAAGGAAAGCTTCACGCTGAGAAACTGTGAGAGACAAAGTAGGAAACCAGAGTTTTGAAGCGGCCTTGAAACAGAGCCAAGTGGATTGTTTTGAATTGTGTTCTATTCTCTAACTTCTGCGTTGAAGGTGAAGAACAATTGAAGAGATTTTTCTTAATTGAGTGTCTTGATCGTGGCAGTGTTTTAGGAAATCGTTTAAATAGGGTTAGGCTAAGAGGAGAGGGATGGAATATAAATGCAGGGAGACCACAAGGCTATTATTTTAGTACATCTTCTAGTCAGATGATAAAGCACTTAACGAACATGATTTTTGCCTTTCTCTCTCCGTGATGTTTTATAGTACTAAACACCAAACTTAATGCAAAAAAAAAAAAAAGCAGAATCTGTTGACAAAATTGAGAACAGTAAGTGAAGAGAGCAAAGCGTCTGCCTCAGCGAGTGTTTTGGTAGGTTTCTGTGATGGTGTAGCACAAACAAAGCAGTTTAATCTACTGAAATGGATTGAGCCTTCACAGTACAGCATTAAAGCCTGAACAGGGATGGCACCTTCTAAGGGACGGCCTTAATTCCATCTTTTTCTTTGGTTTGTTGATGCCTGTCTTATCCTTGTATAGCATTACATCCTCTGTCCTTGACCCCTAACTGTGTCCAAGTTCCTCCTTTTCAGAAGGGCCCTAGTTATATTGTGTAAGAAACTATATTCCTTAGCTTTTAACTTGATTACTCGTGGGGAGACCCTATGTTTCATAAGGTCACACTCTGCATTGTCAGTTAGAACTCCAGAATTATGTTTGATCTGGGGTCACAGTCCAACAGTGCTCAGGGAATTCTGTTTCGTGTACGAGGTCACTCCCTTATACTGAAGGACCATCCTATGCCAGGGATTATATCCAGGGTTTCACTATACAAGTATGCACCCCAGCCCTTTGAAGCTATCCCCCTTTGAAGCCAATTCCAACTCAGTTTAACTCATAATACTTGGCTCAAGGCTGAACAACTTCATTATTTACTTAACAGGTTCTTTATCCAAATTTCTTCTTTTAATCAGTGCACTAGTAATATTGGATAAAGAACCTAAACTTACCCATTAATTACTTTATCTTAATTCCATCTGCAATGATTTCACTTCCAAGTAGTGTCACTTTCTGATGTCCTAGAAGCTAGGGCTTGCATACTTACCATCTAAAGTCATCTCCAACCTGTATAATTTTGTTTGTTTTCCACACATCTCTAGTAAATAACTTCCTTGGTCTTAATCATTCAATTCAGATTTTTATCAACCTGACTTTTCTTAAATTGTGGAAAAAGAGAGAAGATAATTTCTTCAAAAATTCAAATGCTGTAGATAGAGCAAAGTTATTTTTAGAGTTTTCAAGCACCTGAGTACTAATCGTGTAAACTATTAACAGCTTGTTGTGTTTCCGTCCAGATATTTCCATACATCAACAAACATATACACAGGTCTTTCTCCCACAATATTTTGGGTTCTTGTCTGTTTTAGAGCTATGCCTACAGTGCTCAGGGGATACTCCAGGACATGTGTTGGTGACCATATGGTGCCAAGAATGGAACCCAGAGCCTCACACATTCAAGGTAAACAACTCTACCACTGAGCTAAATCCCCAACCACCCTCTCACAGCATCTTATTACTCCTGAGTTGCATATGCATACTGCTTCAATACTTTACATTATGTAGCATGTCTATAATCTTTCCCCACATAGATGCATATTGGCTTTAATCATTTTGGGGGGTCACACCCCGCAATGCTCAGGAGTTCCTCCTGGCTTTGCACTCAGGAGTTACTCCTGACGGTGCTCGGGGGACTATATGAGATGCCAGAGCTTGAACCCGGGTCGGCCGCATGCAAGACAAACACCCTCCCCTCTGTACTATCGCTCCAGCCCCGATTTTGATTACTTTTTAAAAATTATAACCTCCCCCAAAGAAATTCAAAACTGAACTGAAACACCCACAAAGAAACTAAGAATGATATTTAAAAAAAAAAACTTGTTTGGGGGCCGGAGCAACAGTACAGTGGGTAGGGCATATGCTGCCCACCCAGATTCAATCTTCAGCATCCCACATGGTCCCCCAAGCACAGCCAGGAGTAATTCCTGAGTTCAGAGCCAGGAATAACCCCTGAGTATCACCTGGTATGCCCCCCCAAAAAAGCAAAACAAAATAAAACGAAACAAAAACTTGTTGAAAATGTTGAAAACTGATCCCTTATTTTGTCTTAAAGGAGAAGAGGAAGAAATCTATGGTCAGCAATCTTCATTTGCAGATACAATACAATGTGCCTCCAGGAGCCAGCCCCCAGGGAATGTATGTATGGCTGGCATGCAACATATTCTTCCTAAAGTCCTACTTCCTGGTTCTATTTTTTTTCTTCAATAAATAAGCTATTCTGACTGTTAGATAGAGAGCAAATGGTATGGGTGAGGTTATGGGAATAAGAGAAATAACAAAGAGAAATTAAGTAGATCCCTGGTGATAAAACCAAATGTCTGACAGTAATACCAAGGACAAATTTGCAGTGAGAAGATTCCACCAGATTTTATGTTCCCCTATAAAGTCTCTTCTTTATTATAATCCGAGGGAACAAATACAGGTTAATTTTAAGTGACCACTGGGAGAACTCTGGTTCATTATTCGATCATTATAATACTCTAAAGTATCAAAAATCATGCTACTGGCACCATGACAGTTTCTAGTTACCATGACAACCCATGGAAGTGGTCAAATATGATCAAGACCTGAGGTCTCAGATATCTGGAAGGAGAGAGAAGGAACAAGAATGTGAGAGTTCTGAAATCATAAAAACAGAGAAAGACGTCTTTGGTTTCCCCATTTAGATTCCCTCTTCCTGTGCTTATGGGAATGTCTTTTTGACTTTCTCTCTTCCTCAAATAAACACTTTATTATCCCAGCTGGATGCTTTCTTCCTTCACTGATCTCTTCCATCATTTTAAAATAAATACTTGCTTTAATTAATTCATGCTCTGCATAAAATCCTTCTGGGGAGACACAGGAATCAGGGCCCAGGAAGCTGTTTAGCTATGCATGTCTGACCCTTGTCCCTCTCATGCCTCATGCCTTCTCATCATCCATTACTCATTATTTGAGCAAGATTTGTTACTCATTATTCGAGGACAAGAAGATGCCATCTTTCTACCTGCTGATTTGTCCTGAATGGAGTCCTTGTTTCTTTTCTTTTCTTTTTTCTTTTTTTAAATTTTGTTTTTATTTGGGGGCCACACGCTGCAATACTCAGGAGATATTTGTGGCTCTGTTCAGGAATTACTCCTGGCTGTGCCAGGGGGAACATATGGGATGCCAGGGATCGAACCCGCTTGACTGCATGCAAGGAATGCCTCCCTGCATGCTATGCTATCACTTGGGTCCCAATAGAGTCCTTCCTTGATCTGTTGCCTTATCTTCCCATTGATGAGTCTTTGAGCAACAGGGGAACTAAACCTTCACAGTAACAAAACAACAGTTATCTTCATAACATCTTTAACCGGGGCGTAGCAAGCAGGAGTAAATGACCATGAGAGATCTCTAACATGCAACTCTTACCTAGACAGGCTCTTTGATGGGTCTCCATGAAGTGCAGGGGAAGGATTTACTTGGAGTGCCAGGGCACTCATTCTGAATAAGAAACCTCTGGAAAGATCATTCACAGAGGTTGGGAGAGGGAGTTGGAGAGAAGCTATTTTGTCAAAATGCTGCCAATCAGTAGCATGTGTGGAATGACTTGGAGTAGATGTTGGTGATTTTTACAGGGAATGAACATCAGAGAGACTCTAAATAACTAAAAATCTATTTACCCGAGGAGGTTTGGGTGGGGCGTGGAATTGCTGAGAAGATAGTACAAGTAGGGAGCTTGCTTTGCTGACAAGTAGGGCTGACCTGGGTTCAATCCCCAGCGCTTCATAGGTACCCCTGCACCCCTCCGGGTGTGATTTGTGATCGCAGAGCTAGAAGTAAGCCCTGAGCAGTGACAGGTGAGACTCTAAAACAGAAACAAAAAGTGAGCACGAAAGAAAAAAAATGTATTTGATGTCATTAGGCTTTTTAAATTACCAAGTGGCAGCCTGTTGTGAAGAAAACATGTAAGACCATATAAAGAGGCATCTTTAAGCATGGGCATAACAGCCAGGTCCCTAATTAGGCATCTCACAATGTGTTTCCAGCAAAACTGTCAAGCAGGTCAAAAGAACAATTACTGGCTGATTTGCATCAGATAGACAAAGGCTAATTTTATTAATATCACCAGGACTTTGAACAATCAGTAGAATACAGTGTTGAAAGAGCACAGGATTCTCCCAAATCAACCCTGAGCAAAAATGACAACTAAAGAAAAGAACAGGCTTTGGGGAGGAAAATTCCAACTGTGAGATTCCAACTGGGCGGATGCCAGCTAATGAGTGAGGCAGGAGGCAGGTAAGCACACAGCAGTCAGCAGTCGCTGGGACGTGGGTGTCTGCTGCCACCTCAGGGACAGAGCCAGAGAGGGTGGAATCTCAGCGCCTGTCTTTCTCACTTCACCTCAGAGGGGGAACTTGGAGAGCAGCTGTTGTTGGGAGACACCAGCAAAGAAAGCACCAAGCTTTAGGCTGCTGGGGAATTCCGGGCAGGATGACTGATGCTCCAGACATCCCCATGGGTACACGAGATTCTGCTGTCTCTGGAGCTCTCTCCTGAAAGAGAGAAATCAGTGAAACGGGAACTCCGGGAACTCCACAGGTTCCAGGAAAGTAGCATTGTAGCACTGTCCTCCCGTTGTTCATCCATTTGCTCAAGCAGGCACCAGTAACGTCTCCATTGTGAGACTTGTTACTGTTTTTGGCATATCGAATATGCCACGAGCTTGCCAGGCTCTGCCACGCAGGTGGGATACTCTCGGTACCTTGCCGGGCTCTCCGAGAGGGCCGGAGGAATCAAACCCAGCTCAGCAGCATACAAGGCAAATGGCCTACCTGCTGTGCTATCTCTCCAGGGAAGTATTGTTTGCAAAAAAGATCACCGGGGCCAGAGAGATAGATAGTCTAATGGAGAGAGGGCACTTGCTGCATAAGGTTAAGCCTTTTTTGACCCCTGGCTCTGCATATGCTCTTCTAAGCACCATAAGCAGTGACCCCTGGGCAAACAGACCCAACCCTGAGCCTAGCTGGGGTGACACCTTCAAACCAAAGCAAACCAAAAAAAGAGTGAGACAGTGGTCCCGAATCATATATCAAAAGGAAACAGACCTAATCAAGTGGCCGTTTTAGCCTTTATTCAGACAATCTGGAAAGACTTGATCAGTGGTAGAAGCTGATCTGCCTGAGAGAACTCCCAGGGTGGCAGCATTGCAGCAGGACCCTGGGTTCCTGGCCCTCATGCAAGAGAAACTGACACGGGGACTCAAATTTCCCAAACAAGGTTTACTAAGACTAATGCTTGAGATGCTGTAGGATTTGCCTTGCATGTAGCCCCAAAAGACTGGATCCCCAGCACCTCATCTGCTCACACAGTACCACCAGCCATGATCCCTGAGCTCAGAGTCAGTCGGAAGAAACTTAAGTACTGCTGAGTGTGGTCCCTAAATAAAACAAAATAAAGACATATTTGAGCACAAGAGAGTGTGTGTGAAGGGAGGTACTCCACTCCTGCCCTATATGCTGGCTGGCTCTCTATCACATTGCCTGTCACTACTCACTCTCTTCTGAGCTCTTGTCCTTATACAAGCCTTCTATTCTGCATAAACCTTCAGGATTCCCTTCTACTTTCTAGATGCAATATTGCCTGATTCATGAATTGTTTAACAAATCTGGTTGGATCTAAACTTTTTTTTAAAAGTTAAACTTTTTTTTGACAATAGGTGTAAAGTGTGCAGTTACTCTAAAAGAAAGTTTTTGTAAAGTAGTAAAGTCTTAAAACACATAGACATAAATAAGATTTATTGGAATAGATGAACCAAATAACTTAAAAATTAAACAACATGACACAATACATACACACCTCTCTTAGTTGAAGCACTTTAATACAATACCCAAATTATGTGAATAACCCTAAAACAAAACTGCTCAACTCAACTTGATGAATGGATCAAGAAGTTGTTTCAAACACACACACACACACACACACACACACACACACACACACAGTGGAATACAGCACAGTTCTAAGAAAGAAAGAAATCATGCAATTTTTCTATCACATGGAACTAGAGAGTATCATTCTGAGTGAAGTTCATTAAAAGAAAAGGAATAGATATAGGATAAACTCACTTATATGTCAGATTTGAAATACAGAGCAAGATAACAACAAAGGGCCGTAAGTAATAGAACAGGAGAATTGATCCACAGAACTGAGTTGGGACAGGGGCAGGCTGAAAATGAAGGACATTAAGGACTTTGAGACCATGGAGGAGCAAAGTGGGTTCACAGGTGATGGGTGTAGATCAAAATTATGTATGTGTTAAATCATCATTAACAATACTGTCACTCACAGTATTGCAATCAATTAAAAGTTAAAATAAATGCACAAAATAATAAATGCAATAAACTTTATATTCAATAATCAAAGAAGAATGTGATAATAAGACGAAGAAATAAAAATTTACTTGGAAGAACAAATGTAACTAACTATACTAAAAATATGATCTTTGAAATAAGATAGTGTGAGAGTGAAGAGGAACTTTCCAATACTGTATTTGGGTTCTGCTTGGTCAGCAAATAATCTAACAGGCATCAATCAGGAAGACTGATGAAAGAGGAGAACAACTAAATTTGGCAGTAATATATAAATCTTTTTACTGGGAAAGACCTAGTTAGAGTGAATTATTAATCACCAGCCTGGTTTTTATCACCCTCTTAAATAACTTTATTTTAAAACCTAAGGTGCTTGGTGAGAAGAATAAAAGCAGCTCAGTAACAAGGAGGTTACAGGAAGTCCACAGTAAATGAAGGTGTGAACTTTGTACACATTTAGTTGTGCCATCTCCCTTGATAAAAGTTAAACAGATTAATTAGGTCTCTCCTCGCCCCCACCAAAAAAGAAGAAAAACCTAAATATTCTTACAGAGAGGGATTTCTTTTGTAGAGAAACTTTCATCTGGTCCCTCCTCCAATAAAAATGTTGCCAAAGATATATTACAGTGTGGCATGGTTTTGCTGTCCTTATAAAGACAATATCTCGACAATGTATCATAATGGTTATATATATTCCCACCCAAGGCCCCTAAGAACAAGTGAACAGAAAAGAGGGATTTTATTGCCAAAGCAACTGAAATTCAGAAGGGGATTCACTAGCACGGGCTGGGGGACAGCTTCACACAGAGAGAGTGGGAATGAGGGATGATGCCCAGCAGAGATAGAGCAAGTAACAGCTTATACATCTTCTAGTAGTTTTTCAGAAAACTCACACATGATTAAGATGGAGAATGATGAGTATGCACAGTTGAAGAAACTACAATGAACATAAATCAGAGATACAGGAAATGAAGGAGAGCCATCACTGGGGATAAGAGATGAGAGCGAGTGGCTTCTCTGAGAGAGACTGTCATATTTTCTTAAACTCAATGCCTCCAAGAGTCATTCTAGATTTTGGAGGTGAGAAGAGAAGCATGATAGTTTCTCTGTCTGGTTAGAATCTGTCTCAGAGTGCATTGCCAGTCTACCTGCAGGTCTCCAGTCTTTGTGCCAGTAGCTTGAGTAACCAACCGCCTCTAGATCCATGAAGGCCCTTGGCAAAACTTATGTATAAAGTGTAATGTCAAAATTGTTTGGCAACTGAAGGCTTAAATTAAGCCAGAAAATCCAGGGTATTATGAGAAAACATTACTTACTATCAGGATATACTTGCTTCACTTAATTTTAATGTTAGTTAGACTATCCTTGAGGTTATAAGGTTTTTCTTATTGCTCCATGTTGAGGTTAAATCTTAATTTCCAAAGTAGCAAAGCCTCTCACTTTTCAGACAGAGTCTTAGGAATATAACCAGTTTCTAATTTACCTATTACAAAGCACTGACTATCTTCTTGTGTTTATGAGAAAATTCTTCTGTTATTTAAAAAAAAATACTAAAGATGTCAAGAAAAGAAAAAAGTAATTTTTTTGTGGGGGAGAAAGGATTTTGGGGCAATACCTGTTAATGCTCAGGGCTTACTCCTTGCTCTGTACTCATTAACCCTGGATCATTTCTGATAGCGCTCAGATGACTGAATCTGGGAGGGCCACACACGAGGTAAGTGCCTGAACCCCTGTACTAGTTCAGCTCTACTTATAAGATAAGTAGACTCAGTTCAGCTGACTCAGTTCAGCTCTACTTATGAGATACAATTTATCGGGTTCAGTAGATCAAAATTATGTACATTCTGAACAGATTTAGAGGTATGTAGAAAATCTTGAATTCCTGCTATTTTCAAGTGTCCAGTTTTTTTCCGTAATCTCTGCAATTTCATCTTCAGTTCCAGAACAGTTATATACTCTAGAGAGTATTCCGCTCTACCCTTCAAAGACTTCTTTCCCAGTTTTCTCTGAAAAAGGCATTAGAACAATTCTATAAGTGAACAAAGGATTGAAGATGTTCACAATTAAGATTTTCTAACAATTGACAAGGAAATTTGTTCAATTTTTTGACGATTTACTAAAATATTCAAATACCAAGTAGATTCAAACATATTTTTCTTTTCTCAAGGAGAGAAATTAATCACTACTTTTCCTTCAACCAATCCGCAAAATTTTTTTCTTGGAATTTTGATTTCCAAGAAGTTTTTGTCTCACAGATATTGAGAGGTTAAAAAACAGATATCTATATTCAACAGTCCATTTAAACAAAGTAGTGAAGACTTCAAAATTGTAGATAAATCTTAGCTGCCTTAAAGCAAATATTAGCCTTACTCAAAGCTCTGATGTTAAAACTAAGAGAAAATCTTTTTGATCATTTTTCAGGCAAACCAATTAAACAATTTATAGTCTGAAAAAGACCACGTCTTTATGACACTCTTTGTCCTTATAACAAAGAAAGTTAAATATATAATATTACTCAAGTATACTATAGATGTTAAAATTTTAATTTTAAGATCTTTAAAACAATTCAGCTTGAAAAAAGCTTTTTCCCCTAAAACACAATCCCCAACCTTCTATATTCCCCTTTATACTCATTATACCTTGTAACTTTTCTTTATTTCATTTCCCAAAAACCCAGTTTCATTTTAAAACAAAATTTCTTTCTTTTCCCCAGAGTTATCTCCATCCATTTTCTTTCTTCATTTAAATATTACATTTTCATAGGTTTAAACCCCTAGTCTTCAAAATACCCAGTGAAATCCCGCTGGGGATTTAGCACTTTATGTTTCTGAGAAATCTGGAATACAATTTCGAGCACACCCACAAAACAGTCTCTGAGACTCAAGTTATAATTTCAGCTTTATCAGTTTGGCATCTTAATTCAGTCCAACCGAAATCATTATCATGCATGAAGTAATCCATTATTTGCTCTCATTAAATAACTCTAAGTATTTAAGTTATCAAGAATCTCAAAGACAAAATATTCCTAGACATTTCTATCATTTTTTTTATCTTTCAAGGAAGTTTACTTGTAAATTCCATTGGTAAAAGCACAAGCAATTCCAGTTTTTCTCTATAATAGTCAAAAGCCTTGCAAAGTCCTTGTTGAGATAATACAAATTAGGGACCAGATACATAGCTCAATGGGCTGAGTGCATGCTTTCTATGCCAGAGGCAAAGTTTGATCCCAGGTACCACATGATTTGCTGAGAGCCATTAGAAGTGACCCCTGAGCCCAGAGCCAGGAGTATCCCCCTCCCCAGCGCTGTAGGTATGTCTCAAAATAACCTCCTCCCCCAAAAAACAAACAAGCTAACACATGACAAAGATGATTAATAAATAGAAGTATGATAAAAAAAATTCCTATTTTATGATTCTAAGATTTGCATAATTCAAACCAAATCCCTATATTTTAAACTCGTTTTTGTTACCAAAGTTATCTCAGACCTTAAGCATTTTGGTCCAGGTATTCTGACAATTCCATGCAGAAGGGAAAAAGAGTCAGAGAGACATAGAGATATACATTAAAACATAAAAAGAAGTCTACGTTTGCACTGAAATTTTAGACTCACTTATCACTTAATCACTTAATCCCCGTTATTCATGGATTTACTCGAGCTGGTGCCAGTAACGTCTCCATTCATCCCGGTTGCGTGCTAGCGTAGCCCAATGGTATCTGTTCGTTTTAGGAACATGTAGAGCCTCAAACTGATCATTTAGGGTCTTGACGAAGAAGTCTGACCATCTTATAGGTGAGCGTCCACGTGATCTTTTGATGTCTCGTGGAATCCAATCAGTAATGGCTCTAGTCCAGCGGTTTCTGTAAACCTCATTACGTGTCCAGCCCATCTGATTTTTGATGTCTTGGCAAATGAGACAGCGTCCCTGATTCTTGAGCGTTGACGAAGATCAGAACTCCGGATTCTATCTCTCATTTGAGTGAATCGTGATATTCCAAGCATAGTTCTTTCGATTCCTCTTTGAGAGACCCGAATAGTGTT
The DNA here is from genome assembly GCF_029834395.1 of Sorex fumeus. Classification (NCBI taxonomy): domain Eukaryota; kingdom Metazoa; phylum Chordata; class Mammalia; order Eulipotyphla; family Soricidae; genus Sorex; species Sorex fumeus. The sequence goes on along the minus strand of NW_026606096.1, from coordinate 17,220,330 downwards.
CTCATCCTGTTTTCGTAGGGTCCAGGTCTCTGAGGCATATGTTAATGCAGGAAGAATAGTGGAATCAAAGAGATGTGCTCCTGGCTGGAGGTTCTTTGTCCTTTTAGTTATTTCTTCAATGCTCTTGAAGGCATTCCAAGCCGCTCTCTTCCTCCTGCGCAACTCAGGTGCCAGGTCATTCATCATGTTGATTTCTCGACCTAGGTATATATAACTGTTGCATTCGGAGATGGTGGTTCCATTGAGAGTGAATGGAGCGTCAGGAACAAGGCTGTTTCTCATAAACATTGTCTTCGTAAGATTCAGCTGTAGTCCGACCTTTCCACATTCACGGTCAAAGTCGTTCAGCATTTGTGCCGCTTGGTTGATGTTTGGTGTTATTAGAACGATGTCATCAGCAAAGCGGAGGTGGTGTAGTTGCCGACCATCTATCTTCACTCCCATGTTTTCCCATTCCAGTCGTCGCATGATGTTCTCGAGTGTGGCACTGAAGAGTTTTGGTGAAATGGTATCACCCTGCCGAACCCCTCTCTTGATATGGATGATTACTTCTTTGTAGAATGGTGAGATCTTGGTAGTGAATCCGCAATAGAGCTCACGAAGGATCCTGATGTATTGAGTTTGTATGCCCTGATTGGCTAGGGCTTCCATGACCGCTTCCGTCTCAACAGAATCAAAGGCCTTCTTTAAATCAATGAACGTTAGACAGACAGAGCGGCATCTTGAACTCCCGAGATACCTCAATGAGCTTGGTTATTGTGTGGATATGGTCGATGGTACTGAATCCTTTTCGGAATCCAGCTTGTTCACATGGTTGTCCTTCATCTAGTGTTCTGCTAATCCTATTCAGGATGACTCGAGTGAATAGTTTGTAGATGACAGACAATAGGCAGATTGGGCGATAGTTGCCAATGTCGTGGATGTCTCCTTTCTTGTATAGTAGTACAGTCCTGCTGGTTTTCCATTGGGATGGAATCTTGCATTCAGACAGGTAGCGTGTGAAGAGTCGAGCCAATGTATTGATGAGTACTGATGGTAAGTTCTTCAGGTGTTCAGGTCTGATCTTGTCTGGGCCAGGTGCTCTTTGTTTCTTTACCGATGAGATGGCATGTTGGATTTCAGAAGGGAGAATATTGGGAACGACATATCCATCATGTGGTATGTGGTATGTGGGCAAGTGGATGTGGCTATTAAAGAGATCTGAGTAGAAGTCATGAATAATCTTCTCCATTGCCCTTCTGGAAGATGTGATAGATCCATCATGATGTCTGAGGGCAGTCATCTTGGTTTTGTAGTTGGTGAAGGACAGGTGGGCATTACGAATGTTTTTCCCAGCTTCTGCTGCATCTACCAGTACTGCTGCTCTCCTGTTTTTGAGGTCATCCTTGATGGCTTCTCTGTACTGTTTTGCCAGTTCGGACGTTCGCTTGTGGTTGCCTGAGGCACGTGCCAAACCATGTTGGCGAATAAGTTCAAGAGTGTTCGAAGAAAGACGGTTTTTTGTGGTTATCTCTCTCTTGGCATTCCTTGCACAATCATGGAGGTGCTGAATCATTCGCTTGTATTCCTCATCAATGTTGTCAATGACGGCATCTTCCCATGTTGCCACAATAGAGCCAAAGAGCTCCCAGTTGGTGGTTGTTCTGGGAGTCCTCTTCTTAAACCTTGCATTCTTTTCTCCTCATTCTGTGAGGTAGAATTTTGCACGAAGAAGATGGTGGTCTGATCCTGTTTGGAATTTTGGGACAACAGCAACATCGGTTAGGCAAAACCGCTGATTGAATATGATGTGGTCTATTTCATTGTGGAACCGTCCATCGGGAGACTCCCATGTCCAACGTTTAGATTCAGCCTTTTGGAATTGTGAGTTACCATGGAAGGTTTTGGTTGACATGATGAACTTAGACAGTCTGTCACCCTGTTTGTTCCATTCCAGGCCATGGGTTCCGATGTGGAGTTCATCGGCTGATCTTCTTGGTCCTATCTTGGTATTAAAATCACCGACAATGATCTTGTAGAAGGTGTGATCTTCTTTATAGAACTTCTCCAGCTCCATGTAGAATTTCTCAGTTTCTCTTTGACCATAACTGGATGTTGGTGCATAGACTACAAAGATAGAAACTGCCGGTAGTGAGCCACATTTATTCAAGTGTAATCGTCCTATTCGGGTTGTTAGGCATTCAAATGAATTTTAGACACCAAAAAAAAAAAAAAAAGATAATCCTCTTTGTGCCAATATTTGTAAAAACAAGATTTTTTTTTAATTTACTTTCAGTACTTCTGTATCTCTGATTCAAAATGTTTCTCTTTAATGTTGCTAAAATCATATTTTCATTTGTTATGCAAAAAAAGTCTAATTCCTAATTGATCATCTTGACCTGTAAAATAAGCCTTATAACTATTCCGTCTGTTTTGAGATAAAGTATCAATCCAGCTCTGGTTAAAAAGAAAGGAACCTTAATCCAACCTAATGATTTTCTTTTCATAAAGGTCACAAAAACATATCTCAGGCACACAGAAGATAGACTTCTTGTCTTACTCTCTATAGTTCTAAAACCTTATCAACTGTTACATCTTTTTATTTAAGTTCAATTCTAAACTTAGTGTCGCCTTTGAAACTCAAGAGAGTCACTGTCACTGTCACTGTTCTCCCGTTGTTCATCGATTTGCTCGAGCAGGCCCAGTAATGTCTCCATTGTGACACTTGTTACTGTGTTTTGGCATATCGTATAAGTCACGGGTAGCTTGCCACGCTTTGCCATGTGGGTGAAATACTCTCCGTACTTGCCGGCTCTCCTAGAGAGATGGAGGAATCAAACCTGTGTTGGCCAGGTTGACCACATGCAAGGCGCTGTGCTATCGCTCCAGCAGAGAGTGAGTTCCTTAAAATAACTGAAATTTTAATATATTCCCAACTGATTACAGGTGTTATATCACTGCTTTCAGACAGACCACACCACACAGACTTTCAGACAGACAGACAATAAACTGACTACAGAAACCACACATACATGAGCACATATATGCAGCTGATAGATTGATCTGACCCTTCAAATCTAACCCTTCTTCAGTAGTAGAAACAGACCTAGGCAAGCAAGTTCATCACAAGAGGTCAGAGTGATATGCAGTATCCCCACACACACACATCCCAGCCCTCACCCTGCCTCTATGGCAAACAATCTCCCTAATAATCTTTCTCTAATTTGGGGCATTATGTTTTGCTCAAATTTTTCCACCATCATTCAAGCCTACCTGCCAGGGGCGGACATTAGATAGTTTATTTTACATTGTTCATTTTAAATATCATGAAAATTCGCGTAGCCGTGATTGTAAATGTAAATTTTTAGATTGTAAATGGTTGGGTTCCAGAGATATCTCTGCATGCCACTAATCCATTTTGGGATTCAATTGGGAGTCTCTGAGCCAGAACTATTGGTGCGGTAAGATGGCACCTGGAAGCAAATTGTGAGCATGACAGTCAGTCTTCTGGGCGGATATGGACCCAGGGAGGGACACCCAGGCCTCTGCCTCCATGTGGCCTGGAGATTTAGTCCTAGAATCTGCATACCGAGGGCCTTGCTTGTGAAAGCTCTTGGTCACTGGAATTCCATTTAGAGTAGGCGAGGAGACTGCACCTGCTTCATCTGGGGTGCTCCGGTGATATTGGCTCTGTATGAGGTCTGGAGAGATCTCTGGCACTATGGTGTCTTCTGGGACTTGCTGCTGTGTCTCTCGGTCAGGATATTCTCATATATTTTTCTTTACTCTTTTACTCCATTTAATCTTTGCCTAGTAAGAAACTTAGATGGAAAAACTCCAAATTTTTCTCATGAAAAAATTTTCACTGGTTATACATAACCAGTGTATAAATCTTCCAATTTATTTGTTATTGAACAAATCAATCTACAATTTTGGTGTTGTTGTTTATCCAAAAGTTCCAAAGTTTACTCACTATAAGAGAGACCAAAGATAAGAATCAACATATTAACAGTTAAAAATGAGTCTTGGATCTCATGAAATCAAACTGGTTTCCAAACCAATGATGTTTGTTGGGTTTTTTTTTTCTTTCCTGCTAAAATAGAGACAGAGATTTATTCCCACAGACATAAAGCTTAAAGACAAACATGAAAAAGAAAAACCTATCTCCACCCAAAGTCACAGTACATTGAACATAACCTACAAAACCCATCATGTGAATAAAGCACCCAGCAGGCCTCTACCACAGGCAAGGGGGTCAGGCGTGGGCAGAACGGTCACTTTTCTAGCTAAGGGGCACCAGGGTATATTAAATTGCTAGATTTCACAGTGCTCTGATCTCCAGCAATGATTCAGTTTGCTTTGCTTGCTAACAAGTTAATCCAGACCAGAACACGCTGGTCTTCACTTCAGACTCCAACCTAGCTTCAGTTTTCAGAGTTCTCACAAGGTGGTAGGTATATTTCAATCAGACTTCCCCATTCTCGGCACACCTTTTTCCTAGGAAATAACAGACATAATTGGCCACACACAGAGAGATGAATCAATTCACAGTTTCTGGTAAGAGTTCACAGCTATTCCTACTTCTGGAGTCCTTACAGAATTGCCCCAAACACACAGAGAAACGGGGCCCAGACAGAAGGGAATGGAGTTTCTTGCTGGTACACCCCAATGTGACTTTCTCTATTTATGCTAAAATGGACACAATCACAGGTCAGTCTTCTTACTCCCAGCTCCTCCAGAAAGATAGGAAAGAGCCTGAGTCAGCAAGGATAGAGAGGCCAAACTCCAGGGCCAGGAGTTCTCACAAGTCCATGGATTTACTTGCAAGTTTCCTGGTGTGAGTACAGTTCTTCTCAGGAGATGCCATTCCTTGGTGATTTCACCAAATTATAAGTAGAAGGTTCTTCTGCTCAAGGTCCAATCAAATGAGAGACATGGTGATGAGTCAAGAAAGAGCTTTATTGACAAACAGATTGGAAGATGGTCAACTCTTGCCTTCAAAGCAACTATCTTGTCTGGCGGTAACTGGAGGGGGTTTTTGTAGGAAATAACAGGGAAGAATGGGTGGACTGTAATGCCAGTGGGCCATGGAATTAACAATAGAATTCCCCCAAGGGTGGTCCACTGATGCACAATTTATTTGATCGATAAGCCTAAACAAAGGAAAAGTTAGTCTTTGGGGGGAAGGGTAAACTGAGGAAAACCTGTTCTTATATCTTGACTTTGGGACCAAGATAGTTGTCCTTCCCAATTATTGATCCCTGGCCAGATTTCAAAAATAATAAATTATAAGGAAAATCAAAAGTGTGTCACAACATGGATGGAACTGGAGGGTGTCATGGTAAGCAAACTTTGTCAGAAGGAGAAAGAAATACTGAATTATGTCACTCATATGAGGTTTGTGGGCTGGAACGATCGCACAGCGGTAGGGCGTTTGCCTTGCACGCAGCCAACATGGCTGACTCGAGTTCGATTCCTCCGCCCCTCTCGGAGAGCCCGGCAAGCTACCGAGAGTATCTTGCCCACATGGCAGAGCCTGGCAAGCTACCCGTGATGTACTTGATATGCCAAACACAGTAACAACAAGTCTCATGATGGAGACATTACTGGGCCCGCTCGAGCAAATCGAAGAAAAATGGGAGGACTGTGACTGTGACTGTGATATGAGGTTTATAAGGAAACCAAGCATGGGTATAAACAATGTCCAGTGAAGACAAATCTTAGATTGTGACAATAGGATTGAAGTTACCAAGTGCTGTGGAGGATGGAGGCAGATCGGAAGGGTTCTAAGGCCTGTGGTGGTGGTGGGGGGTGGGAGTGGGGTGGGGTGGGTAGTGGTACTTTGGGAGTGGATGTGTTGTGGTAACACTGTAACCCCAATACAAACATTTTGGCTGAGGTTGCTCAAGATGCATATTCTAGGTGGGAGGCCCAGGTTGGATCTTCAGCATCACATGATCTTTGGAACACTGCAGAGTGGGTTCCCTAGTCCACCTCAGCACAAAGCTGGAAATAGCCCCTGTCCAGAAAGCTGGGAGTGACCCTAAACCCAAAACAAAAGAAAATTAAACTAAAATACCCCTAAACATTTATATTCTTTGTTGTTTTGCTTTTGGGACCACAACTGGTGATGCTCAGGGCTTACACCTGTCTGTACTTTGGGACCAAATGATGTACCGGGAATTGAATCCAGGTCAGCAGCATGCAACCAAGGGCCCTACTCTCTGTACTATTTCTCTAGCCCCTCAAACATTTATTATGGTCTTGTCAAAAATACAAACATCTAGGCCTTCAGTGTTAATGTGGAAAGATAATTGAGTAGCCATTTTAAAAATGATTCTGACTTATGAGATTTAGGTTTTCTGTTACTCTGTGTAAGGTTTGTTTATACTTTTTCTAAGAATATGAATTCTCTAAATAGAAATTTTCTCTAAATTAACTCTCATTTTCTCTAAATTAAAAAAATTAAGCATAACTTTGGTTATAATATTCTCTTAAGTGTACATACTTTAAAGCAGAATTTGACTTTTGCTGTTAACTGTATGTCTTTATTGAAATAATTTCTACTCTTTAATCTACACATTTATTTAAGTTTGATTTGTCTGTCCTCTTGTATCCTGATATGATATTTAGTTCATTCATTCCAAATGTGTACATGCATAGTGATCACGATCATGATCACGATCATCCTGTTGTTGATTGCCTCGAGCAGGCACCAGTAACGTCTCCTTCTTCCTAGCCCTGTGATTTTAAAAGAGCCATTTCAATGCTCTTTCAGGGTTAGGAGAATGAGACGCATCATTGCTACTGGTATTTGGCATATTGAGTACGACATGGGAAGTTTACCAGACTCTGCCATATGGGCAGGCTACCAAAAGTAGCCTCAAAGTAGTTCTCAAAAGGAAAAATGAAATAATAAGATGTCACGTGGCCGCAAACGTGGCCGTGAGTTTCTGGGAGCTGGGTTTTATAGTCTCTGCATCTTGGTTGTTGAGGGACCAACCTGGCGCTGGTGGCAGCTGGTGCGTGTGACGCCTACCTACTGGAAGATGGGGGGTCTGGGTGGAGAAGGCCCAGTGATAAGAGGAATAAATATTCAGCCGCACCCCAATTTGGCCCTTTCTGTCTAATCCCTGTCACCCAATGACCATTGTAAATAATACTTTTAAGTTGTTAGAAACCTTTAACTGTGCATTAACAAATATGTAAAAGCAGGGGCTGGAACACATTAAATTATGAGCAAACATTGGTGATCAATGCTGTTTATACTCTTTCTTCATGTAATCTGTGTATGCACTTACTAAAGTGTATTGTTTGTTTTTGTTTTGGGGTCACACTTGGCACTACTCAGTGTTGACTTCTGCTTCTGCATTTCTGGCCATACTCGGGGAAACACATGGGATGCTCAGGCTCCACCCCAGTCAGCCGTGAGCAAGGCAAATGCTCTACCCACTGTACTATCTCTCAGGCCTCATACACTGCATTGCTATTCTATGTCACTGTACCACTGTATCACTGTCATCCCCGTTGTTCATTGATTTACTTGAGCGGGTGCCAGTAACGTCTCCATTCATCCCAAGTCTGAGATTTTAGCAGCCTCCTTAACTTGTCTTTCCCAACGCTGCCATATTGGAGGCTCTTTTAGGGTCAGGGGAACGAAACCTGTTACTCTTACTATTTTTGGCATATTGAATACGCCACAGGGAGATTGCCAGGCTCTGCTATGCGGGCGGGATACTCTTGGTAGCTTGCCGGGCTCTCCGATATATATATGTCACTGTAATATATATATATATGTATATATATATATATAATGTCAAAAGGGTAGGGAGTGCATTCCTCATATGTGTGTGGAAAGCTGCCTGGAACGTGGTGGCGATTGGGTAGTGGAGGTCGGCTGCTGGGGCTGGGTGGGTCCCTTGGGGCGGGCTCTCACCAGCCTCCCTCTGGGGCGCCCCAAGGTAAAGACAGCCCAGCTCTTCAGATCATAGAAATCTTTCACTATTGTATATAATGTTTATAAAATTAAAATCTTTAAATATTTTAATTTTATAAACATTGTATGCACTAACATACACCTCAGAGACCTTGGGCCCTACGAAAACAGGATGAGAACGCTATTCAGGTCACCCAAAGAGGAATCAAAAGAGCTCTGCTTTGAGTATCACGTTTCACTCAAGTGAGAGAAGGAATCCGGAGTTCCCACCTCCATCAACGATCGAGAATCAGGGACTCTGTCTCATTTGCCAAGGCGTCAAAAATCAGATGGGCCAGACACGTAATGAGATTTGGAGATGACTGCTGGACTAGAGCTATTACCGACTGGATTCCAGAAGACGTCAAAAGAACACATGGCTGCCCACCTAGGAGATGGTCAGACTTCTTTGTCAAAACCCTGAACGAACGGTTTGAGGCTCTTCATGTTCCTGGAGTGAGCAGACACCATTGGACTATACTAGCTCGTGACAGGGACGAATGGAGACGTTACTGGCAACCGCAGAGCAAATCTATGATGAACGGGATAACAAATGACAAGTGACAAGTTTATAAAATATAGCATTAATAGTATTAGAAACAATTTATAATTCTATAATATATAACAGCAAACAACAACCTACAATAAACAATAAGTAATATGCTTAATTTATAGTCGAGCTTTACTATTGTAGGGCTTCTCATTCTTTCTTGAAATTTTTGCTCAGTGCCAAGCAAATATGACCAGTGATCTGACAACACTATGAAACACCTGAACATAAGTTTTCTTCTTCTTTTTTTTATGTAGGAGTACTGCTATTTATTCAGCCATTAATTAGGCTGATTGAATTGGGCATGAACTCTACCTTACTTTTTTTCCCCATTTTTTATAATTTTATTTATTGAATCACCGTGAGAGCAGTTACAAAGCTTTCGGGTTTAAGTCTCGGTCATACAATGAAACACCCGTATCTTCACCAGTGCCCTTTATCCACCACCAAAATTCCCAGTATACCCCCATCCCACACCTTCCTCCTACCTGTGGGGCAGATGACTTCCAAATTAATCTCTCTCTACTTTGATTACATTCAATGTTTTGACACCACACCCACCATTATTATTTGGGATTTTACCCCAATACTCAGATCTGCCAAAAAGGCAACAGTAGACAATTTGTTTTCTATTTATGGTTATGAATAACATATGATGTAGCGTGGCTACAGTAGTGGCTGTGTGATTTTGAAATTCTGAAATTTTAACAATTAAATCTGGAGGGATTTCTTGCCAAAACCTGCTGGGTTTTGGGGCCACACTTTGTTACATTTTGTCTGTCCTCTTGTATCTTGATATGATCGGATACTTTGAGATTTGTTCCTGAGTCTCTGGGATCATGGCCATTAAGCAGCTTGATCAGGAGCCAGAGAGGCTGTTTGTGGGTGGTGACTCAGGGTCTCGTTAGGACGGGGAAGAAAGGGCCGGCTCCACCCCCATCCTGTGAGGCCCCACACGTGTCTTATCACTGTGGGCCCAAACCTAACTGTCCAATGGTTTCTGGAAAATGGCAGCCACCGGGCCACCAGGGAGAACAGGCCAAGGCATGAAACCTATTTCCATGTGGGGTGGTCCATCGCCAGTAACCTACTGCAGGGACAGGACACATTTCTTCCAAAAGCCGCTGGGTTCTGAGATTTGTTTCTGAGTCTCTGGGATTATGGCCATTAAGTGGCTTGATCAGGAGCCAGAGAGGCCGTTCGTGGGCAGTGACTCGGGGTCTTGTTGGGACAGGGAGGAAAGGCCCGGGTCCACCCCCATCCCGTGAGGCCCTGCATGTCTCGTCGCTGAGGGCCCAAACCTGACTGTCCAATAGCCTCTGGCAGATGGCGGCCACCGAGCCGTCAAGGGGGAGCAGGAGGAGGGTCAGCACCCTTTCCCCCCTGGAGTGGCCCGGCAACAGTAACCTACTGCGTGGTCCGCACACATTTCTGCCAAAAGCTGTTGAGTTCCGAGATTTGTTTCTGAGCCTTTAGGATGATGGTCATTAAGCGGCTTGATTAGGAGCCAGAGAGGGCGTTTGTGGGCGGTGACTCAGGGTCTCGTTGGGACAAGTAAGAAAGGGCTGGCTCCAGCCCCATTCCTTGAGGCCTCCCGTGTCTCGTCACTGCGGGCCCAAGCCTGTCTGTTCAATGGCCTCTGGAAGATGGCAGCCACCAACCACCTCGGGGGAGCAGAGGGAGGGACAACACCCTTTCCCCCACTGGGGTGGCCCGGCGACAGTAACCTACTGCGCGGTCCAGACACATTTCTGCCAAAAGCTGCTGGGTTTCGAGATTTGTTTCTGAGTCTCTGGGATCATGCTGTTAAGTAGCTTAATGAGGAGCCAGAGAGGCCGTTCGTGGGCAGCGACTTGGGGTCTCGTTCAGATGGGGAGGAAAGGGCCAACTCCACCCCTATCCCATGAGGTCCCTCGTGTCTTGTCACTGCAGGCCCAAGCCTGACTGTCCTGTGGCCTCTGGAGGAGGGGGAACAGGCCAAGGCACAAAACCTATTCCCACCTTGGGTGGCCTGGCACCAGTATCCTACTGCAGGTGATGTAGGCAGGTAGATAGGGAAAGGCTCTTTGCAATGAAACAAAGTTTCATGGAAGAAGAATTTTAGGACCGACCCACCCTGTGGACACAGAGAATAAAGACTTGATAAGACCATCCCCAGACGTTGAAAATATGGGCCTCCTCCCCATGAAATTCCTCCTTTCCAAAACCCCCCCTTTCAATCCAGTTAACTCCAGCAACCCAGCCCCAAGGAGATTCCAGAACATTCCGAGTCAGAAGGATCTATAAGAGCCAGCTCGAGAGCCCACTTGGGGCTCTCTCCACCCTCGGAGAAGCCCACGTTCCCTCTGGACGCGTTACTCTCTCTCTTACTCTTCATTCCCCCCGCTTATCTGCTTATCCCTTTCTCTCCCTCTCCAAAAGCCTCCAAATAAAACCTATTACTTTACTGCTCGTCTACTCCTGAAATTCTTTTCTGCGAGTGAGACAAGAACCCTAGAAAACCCGGGTAAGGCTTGGGACTGTTCTCTCCTTTCCTGCAAAGAGCGAATTCTCGCCCCAACTTGAGTCCTTGGCTCCCTGAGCAATCGGGTGGCGGCGATTAACTCCCGTGCCGAGAAGATCAAGCGGACTTCAGGTGTGGCTTGACGGCCACCTTGTGGGGCTGGCGGGGCTTAGGCCCGTGCCGAGCAGGTGCTCACTGCAGACTTTACCGGTCCTAGCCTACCCAGGGGCTCTTGGGTGGCAGAGATGGAGTGAGAGAGAGTGACCGTCTTTTTCTCCTCCCGACTCGCATAAGTCACCCGTGGGGCCCACAGACATCACAGGGACCAGGTGCATTTGTGCCAAAAGCCGTTGGGTTTCGAGATTTGTTTCTGAGTCTTGCGATCATGGCCATTAAGCAGTTTGATCAGGAACCAGAGAGGCCATGCCTCCAATTATACAGCTGAGCTGGAGGTGATTTGTGGGTGTGTCTCCCACATACCTAACTTTCGGCCGTTTACTTTCTCTGGTAAACTTTGCCCCAAGTTTTTGGGGTCTGGCCAAAGGCACAGCAGCAATTTTGGGGTATCAGAAAGTCTGAAGGCGCCAGGAGGCTGCTGATGCACTTGCCTCACAGGTATAGATTGACCTGCCGGTGGCACCAATACCCCCTGAACATAAGCTTTCAATGTGACTGGTGAGAAATTGCAATCTCATTTGCATGCTCATATAAATTGGAAAGGAGTTTTCTGCTATTTCCCAAACACCATGAGTGTTTTCTAAATGTGATGCATGTTTTAGCATGCTTAGGACTTGATGCCAGTACAGAAATGGTTCTCAGCATAAGGGCACTTAAAACTAACCCATCAGGGCTGGAGTGATAGCACAGTGGCTAGGGCGTTTGCCTTGCACGCAGCCAACATGACCGACACAGGTTCGATTCCCAGCACCCCTTATGGTCCCCTGAGCACCGCCAGGAGCAATTCCTGAGTGCATGAGCCAGGAGTAACCCCTGAGCATTGCCGGGTGTGACCCAAAAAGAGAAAAAAAAACTAACCTATCAACCAACGGTTTTCCAAATCTTATGTAATTCCTAAATTTACTGTATATTCAATCCCCAACCATTTGGGGGAGGTAGTAGTTTGAAGCATAGGTCTCCCTGTCTCCATTGCCACCTTCAAAAAAGTGGAGGATAGGCTGGAGCAATAGCACAATGGGTAGGGTTGTTTGCCTGCTGGTCCCCTGAGCACAGTCAGGAGTAATTCCTGAATGAAGAGCCGGGAGTAACCCCTGTGCATCACCGGGTGTGACCCATAAAGGAAAATAAAACAACAAACAAACAGAGGAACCACTGAATAAAATGTGGGGAGTTGTTGGTAAGAAAAAAAAAGTACATAAGCTGGAAATCAGAACTAGAAGCACAGGCTGTGGAATAAGCTTCAAAGCAAGAAGTGAGGGTCTGAATTTATGATGGGCGGAGGTAGGGCTACTTAAGTTGTCTCTCTATAATTAGCAGTTTTTCAAGAAATTCATGCATATTTTTTAGATGCAATGCTCAGCATGCACCGCTGAGGAACAACACAATGGACATACACCGCATCTACAGAGAGTGGTGGAGAAATCTCAGCAGGGATGTGCTTTTGATTTACTAGGGCAGTGCGGGGAAAGGTATTAGGTACTAGGTTGAGGAGACCTCTACTGACCAGTACTGTCCAGTGAGGGTCTGGGTCCTCACCAGTACCAAGAAGCTGTAAGGTGGGCAACGGCGGAGACACTGTCAGAGTATCCCCAAGGCTGACGCGTAGTAGGCAATTGTCTCCGATTTTTAACAAGTATAAGTGGAGCAAAAACTGTTAACATATGTTGGCAAGAAAACAGAAAAAAAAAAAAAGCTTAGGTAAAAGAACCTTTACAGGACGAGGAAACGGACTCAGAAGAGAAAAGCTTCGCTCTAGCGTCGGGAAGGGAAGGCAGGGCTGTTGGGAGCACCAGAACGGGAGTCCTCTCTCCTCTCCCGGGGGTGGGGGGGTCAGCCTCTGCAAGGCACGAGAGCTTACGAGCACAATCTTATGTGTGTGGAGCTCTGCACCAAGATAGATACCCGAGAGCCCTGAGATCAGTGCCCGGTCCTCGGTCAACGATCGGGCTCAAGTCCCCGGTCTTGCAGCACGCTCGGGGCCAAGAACCGTCTCTGGTCTCCGGAATTTGCTCAGCATCTCTCCAACCAGCTCAGAGAAGGCCCGGGGGGACCGGAAAGCTGCGGGCGGAAAACGGGCGGGTTCGGTTCCCGGGGGGGATCCTGGCGGGGACGGACCGGTCCCGCCCCTTCCGGCCGCTCTTCGCCGCACGTGGCTCCGACCCGGTGCAGCCCCGGGACTCCCGGGCTCCTTCTGCCTTGAGTGGGTGAATTGCGCCGAGGACGTCACCATGGTGGGCTCCCTCCCGCTCCCCAGAAGACCCCCGGGCGGCCGGCGACGGGGAGGGGGCGGGCTGGAGGAAGTCGCCGGCGGAGGAGGCGGAGCGCCTGGCGGTGCCTGAGTGCGGGACTCGGGAAGGAGCGGGGTCTGATGCGCTAGCACCTCCCGCGCTAGCACCTCCCGCGGCCTCGCGTTGCAAACTTCCCAGTGATCGCGGCGTGTGTGTGTTTGTGTGTATGTTGCAAACTTCTCAGTGATCGCGGCGTGTGTATGTGTGTTTGTGTGTATGTTGCAAACTTCTCAGTGATCGCGGCGTGTGTGTGTTTGTGTGTGTGTGTGTGTGTGTGTCTGCGCGCGCGTGTGTTGCAGACTTCTCAGTGATGGCGGCGTGTGTGTGCGTTGAGTGAGAGCCGGTGTTGGGAGGTCAGCAGACTCCCGTGACAAACTTATGTGATCGCGGCTCGTGTGTGTGTGTGTGTGTGTGTGTGCGCGCGTGTGTTTCCGTTACAAGCTGCTGTGATCGCGGCGTGTGTGTCTGTGTGTGCGTGTTTGTGCGTCGCAAACTTCTCAGTGTTCGCGGCGTGTGTGTGCGGGCACGCTGCGATTTCTCAATGATCGCGGGGTGTGTATGTTTGTGTGTGTGTGTCAGTGTCTGTGTCTCTGTCTATCTGTCTGTCTGTCTAGAGCGGGTGTTGGGGTTCAGCAGACTCCTGTTACAAACTTATGTGTTCGCGTCTCGCGTATGACTGTGTGTGTGTGTGTGTGTGACTTGAGAGCCGGAGTTTGGGTTCCCTCCCCACGTGAGAGTTGAGTAACTGAGAGCAGGAGTTGGGGTTCAGCAGCCCCACGTTTGAATCTTCTCAAACCTGGTGGCTCCTGTGTCTGTGTTGAGATGAAGAGTTGTGGTTAGCCGCTCACTGTGTGTGTTGGGAGTTGAGGTCCCTAAGAGCTTACCCAGACCTCTTTCTCCCCCTCCCTCCCCTTTTTGGGCTTTATGGCTTGCAAATACACACACTGGAAGGTTATCGTGTATATCCCTTTACCTACTTTCAACACACAGTTCTTGTCCAGAGTGAGCATTTCTCATTGTGTTTTACTGTGTTTTTCATGTTTTGTTAGCTTTACTAAGATTTTTGCAGTTCTCTCTCCCCCACCCCACCCCCAACTTTATTTTTTGTCTTGGTCTGTGTGCTTTTGATGTAAAATCCAAAACATAAAACAGTGAAAAGACCTACATCAAGGACATTTTGGTTGCTTCTAGTTTTGCACTTCCAAGTTTTTTACTGTTAGTTTTTCTGTTTGTTTGCTTTATTGGGGGGTGGAGGGGGGGCGCTTACCCTTGTGTGTTACAACCTGTAAGCTTAATAACACTTAAAGAGTTTAACTGGTAGTGAGACCTTGCTTATGAAGATTAGGAACTAAACAAAAGATGCCAATATTTACCTGACCTTTTGGGGAACAATATATTATGTAAAACAAAGCTACTAAAAATGTCCTAAAAAGTGTAGTCATTTCTTATGACTGCTCTGAAAAGTTAACGCAAGTCTTTTTTTTTTTTTTAACATCAAACAAGACTGATTCTCTTGTATTTCTAGAGGTCAGAAATCCAAAAACACAAATCCAAACAGCAAAAATCAGGCCTGCCTTTTTTCATTGAAGAAGCTCTGTCCTTTTTATCTCTAGTTAGTGGAAGTTGTACCTTTATCAGTTTCCCAGATGTCCATTCAGATACATATGTGTATGTTAGCAAACACATACAACTTTCCTCTTATTTCCACCCCTCACCCCCACTTTTTTATGCTTTTGTTTATGGACAACACCTGGCTCAGGGTCATTTCTGCTCTGTGCTTAAGTATGACTCCTGCTGAAGCCCAGGGGACCATTTTGGGTACTGGGGATCAAACCATGGTCGGCTTCATGCTGGGCCAGTGCCTTGCCCACTGTACTAGCTCTCCAACCCCCACTTAAACTAATTTCTAAGTCTTTTTGATCATGTATTTGTATTTTCTATAAATATTCTAAGAATCATCAGAGAATCAGCATTTATTTATTTGGAGAACTCCCAACTAATGGAAGTTAAGGAAACTATCTTAAATGGCTGCTTACTAGATTAACATTTTGTTGAGTTTTACTTCTGTTTTCCTCTGTTGAAGCTCCTAAAAATTTTGAGTATGTTGAAAACTGAAAATGTTTAAAATTTATAGGTTTCTTTATGCATATTTCTGTGCTTTCTTATATTTTGCCCTGAGAAACCTTTTTGTGAATAAATCATTACAAGGAATCAAGATCTATAATTGAATGAAGTTTCTTTGTTCATCTTTGAACCTGGCCTTGGAGGTCTTTCCACTGAGATCTTCTAAAGTACTGAGAACACTGCTGTGCTCCTGGGCTATCAGCTACTTTTTTCCCTGAAGACATTTTAAATGTTTTAAAGGGGAGTTTCTTAGACTTGAGCATACCGAAGAGACTGATGCACAACTATGTAACTTTTGTTACTAAGTTCTAATAGTTTCAAAACGCTAGTTTCAAAGTGCATCTTATTTTTTTATGGAGATTTTTTCAGACTTTATTTTTTTAGGCATGATAATGTAATTTTATTTATTTTTTAAATTTTTATTAGTGAAACACCATGAGGTACAGTTGTAGACTTAGAAATTTTTGTGCTTGGGTTTCAGTTATACAATGATCAAGTTTTTTCAGACTTTTAAAAGCATTCAGTTAATTTTTTAAAATATGGAATGCTTCAGATATTATCCTTATGGTATTTCATTTTAGTGTATGAGCTACCGCAGTGAGTACCTTAAAGGATTTTGTTGTACTTGGGCTTAAGATAACCTTAAGTAAAGGCCTACCTTTGCTGTATTTATTTAAATAAAGTAAAATCAATCTTTATTGGTTTGGGAGCCACACCTAGTGATGTACAGAGCTTGCTTGTCACTCTGTACTCAAGGATCACTCCTGGCTTGGGAGACCACATGTAAACTTAAGGATCTAACCTTGTCTAAGACAAGCAAGCACCCTACTCTCTGTACCATCACTCCAGCTCCCCGGGCTGTGACTTTACCCCAGGTTCACTTCAGCACTGCTTCTCCTTGGAGAGCTCCCCGGTGGGGCTCTGGTCCTAAACCCACCATAGCAGCCTGTGTGAATAGACTTTTGGCAGTAACATCTGCCCTGAGAACCTTGCTAAACGTGGACATCTTTTACCACTCCCATCTGTTCTAATTGGGGACCACACCTGGTGCTCAGGGACAACTGTTCACTCCTTGAGGGGGAAAGGGTCACTCCAGGCAGTGCTTAGGGGGTCATGTGGTACGGGGATCCAATCCTGGACCTCCCACATGAAAAGCATATACTCAGGTCTTTGAATGAATTACCCGACCCCTGATTGGAATATCTTTAAAGGTGAGCCCCTAAAAATGACATGGAAGTGTAGCATGTGACAGCAGAATACTTTCTTCCGGTCCATGGAGAAAGTCACAATGAGCTACCACATAGGAAGGAACTCAGGATTAATCTCTGTTGAGATTTAGAGTTGGAAGGAGGACCTAGAACACTGGAAGTTGTTCCGTACCCTGCTGTGAGCCCCTTACAGGCAGCTCCTTAGTGGGTCTGGAATCTCAGATGTGAACCAATAGCCATTTTGCTCATCTGCCAGCTTCATTTCATTTCATTTCATCATCCTGTTATTCGTCGATTGCCTCAAGCAGGCCCCAGTAACGTCTCTTTCATCCTAGCCCTGAGATTATATTCAAGGCTCTTTAGGAGAATGAGACCCATCATTGTTAGTGGTATTTGGCATATTTGGTACGCCACGGGGAGTTTGCCAGACTCTGCCCTGTGGGCAAGCTACATTCGATAGCCTGCAAGTTTGTCCAAAGTAGGAATGAGATAATAAGATGTCATAAAAAAGATGTCCTGATAAGATGCCGGCTTCAAGCTAAAGAATGTGTTACTGCTGTTTTCTGACCTGCAAAGTAGATACCGGTGCCCAGATTGCAGGGTCTGGCAAGATAGAGGGTCTGTATCCAGTGACCATTTCAAAGACCAGATCAGAACCAAATCTGTGTCCCAGGGAGAGGGAGCTGAAATGTGCACACTGGCCTGTGACTTTTCTTCTGGTGGATGCAGTAACAGAACGGCCTACAGAGAGTGGGTGTCTCAGGATGATGAACAGAGGTGTAAATGATTCATCTAGAAATATCCAGGGTTTTCTTAATTTCTAGGACAAAAGTCACATCCGAGGAAATCTTAGGATTTAGGGCTCTTCAACACAGGAGAAAGGGCGGGCCAGATGCAGCTCTGGGTGTTGGAGAAATATATAAATAATAATTGTGATGTGTGAACTCATCCCCGCCCCCCTTTTTTAATGGCAAATCTAAAAGCCTGGATTTAACCAGAAATGTTCAATAATGGTGGGAAAGAAAGTTATGCCCCTCTCCAATTAAAAAAGAAAATCAACCAAAGAAACTTTTTTTTTAAAGGCATTAAGAGATAAGTTTAAATAATTAAACAAAAAGTGTTAATAAAACAAAGACTAGTTCTTTGGAAAGATCAGTGAAGTATGCCCATGACGTAACTGTGTTAGGAAGAACAGCAAAATAAATCAACTCATTGTTCATAGTCATGTCCTGACCCTCAGCTTGAAACTCCCCTTGGGAAATGAGATGGCATCGGAGCAGGGCAGTCTCTTCCTCTCCGTGGAAGTCAGGAGGTACTTAGCAGGAGCAGGCAGGGAGTGGGACAGTCCCCTGGAAGGCTGGAGGCAAGACCTCGGCCCTTGCAGGGGTCCAGTGTCCGGTGAGAAAGATGCTCGCAGAGCTTTCTCCTGGGAAGGTGCCAGCTATACAAAGGAAAAAAAAATAAAGCAAAACTCAAAAGGTGAAAATTACCAGCATGATTAATGGAGAGGATTGAGTGAAATGTGACTTGGTGTGGGTTTGTTTGGGAATATAATCTGTGCTAAATTTGAGGTGGCTTCTCTTATGCTCAGTGTTCCTAAAATATGCTATGAGCCCAATTTTGATTCTATTGCCCTGTGTTTGGTGGGTAACTTCTGCAGCCAAGCTGCTGTTTTTCTTCCAGTCACCCGAATTTTTCAACACAGATTTCTGCCGGTGTTTCTTGACTGTCTGTGTTCTCTGTACCTATTGTGTGGTTGGGACAGTTGAACAGTTAAGTTCCTAGGCCCCTCTGCCTTTCAGTGGAAATTGTTTTGGAATATCTACTATGACTGTAACTGGAAATTGTCAGATAATATTAAGTCTGGCTTATTTCATGATTCTCAGCTTTTGTAGGTCATAGTATATCAGTTACATTTGCTGCTTTAAGAATACAATTGTTACTTTTGAGGGGATGGGGGTAAGGGGTGGAGGGGCACACCCAGCAGTGCTCAGGGCTTACTTCTGGCTCAATGTTCAGGGGTCAATCCCAGCAGTGCTCAGGGTACCATCTGCGTTTCTGTGACCTGAAGATTGCAAGACTTAACACTGTATTGCCTTTCTGACCTTCTATGTTACTGAATTTTAAAATTTGGTTTCATGAGCCAGAGCTGACAGTACAGCAAGTAGGGCACTTTCCCTGCAGGCAGCCTACCTGGGTTCAATCTTCAGCACCATGTATGGCCCCTGGACACTCACTACTGGTATTCTCTGAGCATAGCTGGGTGTGGCTCCCCAAGCAAAAACAAAAAATTTGTTTCAAGGACTGGAGATGCTGCAGTTGGTATGGTGCATGCTTTGCACTCAGCTGACCGGGATTTGATCCCTGAGCACCTCAGCTCCATAGTATGGCCCAGCAACCAAAAATAAACATCGTTTCTAAAGAAAATTTTTGACAGTCGTGATTTGTATCTGACTTTGTGTGTTGTATGCTCTCTTATTTTTCCAGCCTAAGATACCAAGAGGAAAAAATCTTGGACAGGAGAAAAAAGTCGTCCATCCATACAGTAGAAAAGCAGCTCAGATGACAAGAGAGGCCCACAAACAACAAAAAAAAGAGAAGTAAGTATTCATCATGTGTATTACGCATTGTGAAAAATAACCCAGTATACACTTTTTCTTCCTCTATATCCCCTTCCTGCTTTCAATAAGTATCTGTCAAGTATGATCTGTGTTCTGAAGTGAACAGGGACTGATCTCTTACAAAGCTTGAGCAGGCACACACATTTAAATGCATTACGTGGAATTCCATCAAAAATTTAAACTAAATATGGGAGGAGAGTGTGGGAGAGGTTCTGTTTGATATGGACCCTTCAGGATGTTATATTTGAACATTCTTTTTATTTTGGGGCGGGGGGTTCTTTTTGGATCACACCTGGTGATTCTCTGGCCTTAACTCCTTTGGCTCTGCAGATGGAAATTAATCCTGGCAGTGCTCAGAGGACCATATGGGATGCTGGGGATCGAACCCAGGTTGGCCACGTGCCAGGCAAATGTTCTACCCACTGTGGTGTCGCTCTGGCCCTGACATTTTGTGCACTCATTAGAGGAAGAGGAGCCAGTAAGTGAGACCACAGAGGAGGAAAAGGAAGAATTGTATTTCTAAGAGAAGCTAGTGATCAGTCTGTCATTTACTACTGGTGAATAAGAGGACTGTCCTCCCGTCGTTCATAGATTTGCTCGAGCAGGCCCAGTAACGTCTCTATTGTGACAATTGTTACTGTGTTTGGCATATCGAATACACCATGGGTAGTTTGCCAGGCTTTGCTGTGTGGGCGAGATACTCTCGGTAGCTTGCCAGGCTCTCCAAGAGGGGCAGAGGAATCGAGCCCGGCTTGGCCAGGCCAGCTGCACAGCCCTGCTGCTGTGCTAACCCTCCAGCCCTAATAGAGGACTGAAAACTGATATAGTAATTAGATGTACAAATGCATACATCAGGGCTGGTGAGGTAATACAGTGGGGAAGGCACTTGTCGCATAAGCCGCTGACCCAGATTTGGTCCCTAGCATCTTCTGTGGTCCCTTGATCCCAGCAGCGGTGATCCCTTATTGCAGAGCAGGAGGAAGCTCTAAGCATCACCCGGTGTAGCCCGCAAACCCAAACCAAAACCCTGCATAAATCAATTAGTGAGTTGGAAATTGTGGGAGATGTTTCATTAAAGTAACAGTATATGTAGAGCAAGTGACTCCTGGGAGCCAGTACTGGGCTGGTGGGCGTGCTGGAGGAGGCAGCCATGCTCCCAAGGAGGGCGCCACTCTTCGAGAGGGGCCAGCCCTCAGTCGGCAGGCCCTGTCCTGCACTGAGGCATGTGACCGTGTCTGGGTGCCGCTGCCCTAGGGTCATTGCACATGGGGGCATGTGCTGAGGAAGGTGGCTTCGGTTAAGGCTCACACAACGGGACATCAGGATGCTTGAGAATGCCAAGAAATTGATGGTGTTCCCTTGAATTTGTGTCCTTGGATTTGTTTTTTATATTTGCATCATCGCTGTTCTTCACATTAAATATCTTGAGAGAGGCTGGAGTATTTTGGTGTTCCTATAGACCAGAAGTATTAGTAAATGAAAAAATGAAGAGAAGGAAAATGAAATTTTTCTCTTCGTTTGCAGCAAGTTTGGGAACCAGTATCATCTATTCTGTAGTTTCACCTATTCTCTTAAGACATGAGACTAGTGACATATAATTTGCCTACAGATGACATTGTGATTTTAAAATGCAACAAAGCTGTCCTTGAGCCAGAACTGATCTTTCTTCATTCTAGTAAAGTTTGAAACAGTTCTGGCCAGATGACTGGGGCCAATGCCCATCCTAGGGGTGGTTCCACCGTGTGTCTTCCCAGATCCACATCCAACTGGCTGAGATAATTCAGCAAATGAAATTTTCAAAAATTTAAATAAAATTAAGTAAAATTTTAAAAAGTTACTAGTAAGACCAGTTCTAGCCGTAATTCCAAATACCAAAAGAACATAGATGTTCCAAACATGTTGCCTGTTTCGAAGGACAAATATAAGAATAAATTCTGTGCCACTGGACCTGGAGGTAGGCCCAGTTGAGCGTGGAAGAGACAAAATTCACACTAGGATCCAGTGTTGGTGCTATTCTAGGCACTTAAATAGAAATTTGTACTTCAGAAAGATATTTCCTGTGGCCAGAGAGACAGGGTAATAAAGCACTTGCTTTGCATGAGGCCAACCCAGGTTTAATCCATGGCCCCACATCCCTGATTTTTGGCCATGTATCCCAGTTTGAACCCTGGCATCCTGAGCAGTGCCAGGAGTGTACCCTAAGCATTGCCAGAAGTGGCTCCCAAACCACTATCAAGTGTTTTCTTTATGAATGAAAATAGGTCTTGAGAGTCCTCTTCGTTTTTGAGTCTAGAAATTTCTAGAAATTTCCAAGTTTGGATATGACACTGTTCAGGCAGAAGCTCTGTGAACTAGAGGAAGAGCAGAGAGGTGTGAATGGTGCTGATGGGGGCGGGGGGGGGGGGTGGCGTGAGCACTCTGTATCTGGAAGAGGGTAGAAATCTATCTGCCTCCATGTCAACCACTGCAGGAGAAGAACCATGTTTCTGCTCAATGAAGCGAGTTTATATAATATGGGTTATCTGAGTGTGGACATCTGAGGGACTGATGCCCCCCCCTTTTTTTTTCTTTTTGGGTCACGCCCAGAGATGTACAGGGGTTAACTCCTGGCTCTGCACTCAGGAATTACTCCTGGCGGTGCTCAGGGGATCATATGGGATGCTGGGGATCGAACCCGGATCAGCCGCATGCAAGGCAAATGCCCTACCCACTGTGCTATCACTCCAGCCCCAATTTATTTATTTATTTATTTATTTTGCTTTTTGTCTGATGCCCTTTCATACCCATCTCCTTCCTGGAGATGGCTTTGAGGATATGAGCTCTTGGTGTGCAGTTGGCTTGGATTTTAATTCCAAGCACGGCATGGTGTGCTGAGTACCGTGGACAGTAACCCCTGAGCACGTAGTGGGTAGTAGCTCCTGAGAACTTTTGTGTATAGCTCCAAAACCAAAAGAAAAAAAGAAAAACCTATCTGGTTTTGGACAATTCAGCAGCTATTGGGTGACACTGATACCTAGAATTCTAGATTCCTTTCAAAATGTATGTTAATGCCATTTACAGTTGCATATATAGGTCAGATGGCTTTCCGAAGAGTGACGTAGTAAATGACTGTGTCTTAGGCAGCAATCCTACTATATTTGGTAACTGAAACCATTTTACTACGTTAAGAAAGTAATGTTAAGCTGCTAAGCAAATGAAAGTATGATTGGATTTTTAAAAACAATTTCTTAAAGCGGAAATGACAGTGATTTAGAATGGTTAGTCTGTGAATCTTAAAAATTGGTAATGGTTTACTTGCTCTCCAGGAACTTGGGGAGATTGTCAAAGAATATAAAATTACCCTGTTCTATTAAGAGAGTTATGGTTTGAATCATACAGATGGGGCCTCCTAAAAATTCTTCTGAGTGATAATTGTTCTTAGAAACTGATTTTGAGTGTTAAGTGATAGAAATACATAAAGAATCATGGTCACGGTCCTCCCATTGTTCATCGATTTGCTTGAGCGGGCCCAGTAAGGTCTCCATCGTGAGATTTGTTACTGTGTTTGGCATATCAAATATGTCACGGGTAGCTTGCCAGGCTCTGCCGTGCGGGCGAGATACTCTCGGTAGCTTGCTGGGCTCTCCGAGAGGGGCGGAGGAATCGAACTCGGGTCGGCCATGTTGGCTAGATGCAAGGCAAGCGCCCTACCCGCTGTGCTATCGCTCCAGCCCACGTAAAGAATATTCTTGATAATTTTTTTTTCAATTCTTGCTATGTAAATATATACCTATCATTTTATATCCTTTTTGCTTGTTGCAATATTTTCTTCCTTTGTAAGTGATTATGCCATTTAAATTGAAAAAAATGCAAACACAGCCATAAGGCTCTATTTTTGTTACTTGTATGTTTATTTTTGAGTTCTTAGTAGCTCTGAAAATTACAACTGACATCTAAAACAGGGTAGCTATGTTTAATACCTTGTTACTTCCAATAGTATATAAAAATTTCCTCCATTGCTCTATTCCCTCCCATTCTTGGATACTTTTATTAAATAAATTACGTCTTTATACTTTATCTCTCTGTACACTATAAGCTTATAAGTACAGTCACTGTCACTGTCACTATCCTCCGTTGTTCATCGATTTGCTTGAGTGGGCCCAGTAACGTCTCCATTGGAGACTGTTGTTACTGTGTTTGGCATATTGAATACATCACGGGTAGCTTGCCAGGCTCTCCCGTGCGGGCGAGATGCCACAATTTATTTTATGCAGTTACCTTGTCAGTTAGAAGAGAAGATAGAAGGAAGATTAATAGATCCATGTGATTTTTTTTTTTGGTTTGTCTTATTTTTAGTGTGGGGGGCACATCTCTCTCTGCTCTGCCTTACTCCTGGCTTTGCTTCGGATCACTCCTGGTAGGCTTGTAGGAACGTACGTAGTGCCAGAGATCTACCCTGGGTCAGGTACTTCTAAGGTACCTTATCTATTGGACTATCTCTCTGGCTCCATATTGTCTTTTATATTTTCCTGTGTAATTTTTCTACTGGTTCTCCTTATTTCTTTTCATCTAGTAAGACTATCTTTTTTTCTCCTTTTCCTTTTTTTTTTTTATTCCCTTTCATTTTTGGGCCACATCTAGCAGTTGTAGATGTGCTTGGGCGCAGTGTATGCAGTGACAGATTGAACCAGGTTCAATAAGCCTTAACCCCTTTACTAGCTCTCCCACCTTATTTCTTAAAGGGCAGACCTGAAAACAATAGATCTCCTCAGTCTTGTTTACCTGAGAGTGCCTAAATATTTTTGAAGGACAGTTTTGCTGGTTATAGAGTTCTTGATTCAGGGCTCAAGAAATACTACAATGAGTGAGATGCTTCCCTTGCATTTGGCTATCCCGGAGTTGATCTCCAGAACCACATATGGTCCCCTAGACACCACCAGAACTGATCCCTGTGGACAGAGGTAGGGTTAAGACCTGAGCACAGCTGGGTGTAGCCCCCAAGAAAAGAAACAGCATTAGAATTCTTGGTCCATTTGCCTTGGCCTTCTGATTTCTATAGTCTTTTGTGAGAAGTCACTTGTTAATCTTATTGAGGATTCGGTTATTTCATGAGCCACTTTTCTTTTGATGATGACAAGCTCATTCCCTATTTTTCCATAGCTTGTCTATGTGTGCCTAGATATGGATTTCATTCCTTGTTTGTACAGAGTCTCAAAGTTCATAAGAGGTGAGAGATGAAGACTTTTCTCTTGGGGCTGCAGTGATAGTGTTGGCTTCCGAGACTTTTTCCTGAACCCTCTCCTGCCAGCCTCTCAAAGCACCTTCTCTATGACAGTCTAGAGTTCCAGAAGTATGTTGGAACGGGTTTTCCAGAGCTTTTTATTGGACCTCCCCATTCTCTAGTTTTCTTCCCTTTTTCTAATGCTTTATTTTTTAGATCTGTCAGCTGCCAGGGTCATCACTGCTGATGGTTTTGAAATAGCCTGGGTGCTGGGTTATTCTCATTCAGAGAACTGTGTTATGGAGTAAATGCAGATGAACTCCGAGAATAGTGATTCTCGGTGCTGCTTGTCAGCTCACATCAGACAGTTCTCTGGGGATGGAGGTTTGGATGTTATTATGTGCTTAGGATGTTTCTACAGTTACCATAAATCGCTGGTTTGTTGGTTTCCAGGACTCTACTACTGAGCTGGGGCAAGGCAGATGAGATCAGGGCAAATGCAAACACTGCGGAGCACTTGTTCTTACTGAGAGGGAGCCACTGTTTGGAGTTTGCTCCTTGGGTTCTTGCATGATTTCGGTTAATTTTCATACTTTGGCAAGTTAGTCTGGGCATATTTTGTTAATTTTATCTTTCCTGGGGGAGCAGCTTTATTTTGGCAGGTCTGCCTTTTACCATTCTGGAAGTTGGCCTGCATTCTCTATGTGACCTGCTTGTGGAGAATTTTCTTTTGCAGGGCTTTCCCAAGTGGTGCTGTGGAGTCCTAAGGGCCCGTTCGGCTTGGTTGCATACAAAACATGTGCCTTCCTGCTAGCCTGTTTCTCTGGTCCAGAATTTTCTTCTTAGGTATATAAAATACACATGGAAGCCTCTTACTTTCTTCTCTTCCTGTTCTTACACTCCCTTTTTGATAAGGCAGCTACGTTGGATAATTTGCCACCTTTCCTCCATCTGTAGCCTGTGAGTATCCTCGGGAACTCTTAAAAACAACTGAAGAGCAACTTAAAATGAAGTTCTAAGGTTAAATGCAATTTATCCTTGTATTTTATAATCGTTAAAAAGTCGTTTTTTAAAATTAATGTTAGGTTAATGGTCTGGAGCAATAGCACAGTGGGTAGGGCCTTGTATGCAGCCGACCCGGATTCGATTCCTCCGCCCCTCTTGGAAAGCCCGCCAAGCTATTGAGAGTATCTCGCCCACACTGCAAAGCCTAGTAAGCTACCCGTGACATATTCGGTATGCCCAAAACAGTAACAACAAATCTCACAATTTGTTGTGAGATGTTCATGGTGCCTACTCGAGCAAATCGATGAAAAATGGGAGGACAGTGCTGCAGTGCTAGGAAATTAGAAAAAATAACTTCCTAATCTAACACTAATTGCTGATGAGTTGATAGAAATAACACCCTAATTATTCAATATTGATTCCTTGCCCAAAAGTCATATTAAAAGGTAGCTTTTTCCAAATGATTGGCCCAAGGTTTCCTAGAATAGTCAGGTACCTCGATAGGACTGTTAACTGTTCCTTCTTAGTGGGTTTTTTTGTTTTGTTCATTTAAAAAGGTTATGATAGAAGTACTGATTTAAAACAGTAAATTTTCAAACTTTCATCTCCATACCCCATTTGTGAATTTTGCTGTTTATTTTGATACGATATATCCTACTATGGTGTTGCAGTTTCTGCTACCCACCTATAGCAATATTCTCCAGACTCTTGTGTGTATGACGTGTATCTGTAGGGTGTGTTTGCCGGCTTCTGGCCCAGGAGTTGCATATTCCGAAGGTCTACATGGTGACCAGTTTTTGTAGTTTCAGATATTTCTGGGTGATGGTAATCCTGCTGCTGCTGATTCAAGGACCACACTTCGAGGACATTGACTTTGTTATTATTTACTTAATACTTTTTTCAGATAGGTGTTGTTATTGTCTAAAGGCAAGACCTAGAGAAAGAGAGAGAAGAGAGGTACCTGGCAAAGAGGGAGGCTCGGGTGAGGGTGGAGGGGGGGTGGACTGGAGACACTTGTGCTGGGAAATCACACTGGTGGAAGGATGGGTGTTGGAACATTGTATGACTGAAGCACAATCAAGAACAATTGTGTAATGCTCTGTGTCACAGTGACTCAAAATAAAAATTTTAAAAAATAAAATAAGGAGAGCCCTTGATTAAATAGGTAAAATAGGTAAAAATTGTTCTCCGTGAAGTGGTGGTATCTGGTGATTGCTTTTACTAAACATTTTCACCAGGAATAAAGTAAACTGAGGCAAAGGTTACTTTATTGAAAGACTTAGAACTAACATTAAACTAAGTTCTTTTGTTCTTTTAAAGGAACGATTCCCCCCACCCCCTACAAAAATGGGAAAGGACATTTAGTTGCTTACTATTTGTTGGCTTGCAAAGTCATCTTGCATAGTGCCAGTGTTGTGTGTGGACTACTTAGGAAATCTTGCGTTATAATATAATTAAGTCCTTTCACTTGTTATTGTCATCTTAGAATTTTGGGGTGGATGAGGGGTGTGGGTCAAACCTACTGTTGCTTGAGGCTATGCCCAGTCCTCTGCTTGGGGGTGCTTCCAGTGGGGATTGCAGGGGGGGACCGTGTGGTGCTGGGATCTTAGAATGCTCTTATGTTGTCAAATAAATATAGGATTTTGTGGTTTGACTAACAGAAGGAAACTTATAGAATAATTATCAAAGGATAAAACCTGTAGTTTATAGTTGCTTACATAGTTTATCCTAAGGAAGTTTTTTTTTTTTTTTTTTTTTTTTTTTTACTGTAGCTCTATTTTAATAGTACTAAGTTTAAAGGCTTTCCTGCTTTTCTTCTGGCGTCTATTCTAAGCAATGGAGCTTTTTTCTTTTCTCATTTCAAAATGTCGCCATTGTAACAGTCATGGGCCCAGAAATAGACAAATACATAGTGTTAGTAACATCTCAACCTATCACATGAGACAGATTTTTGTTGAAATTATGAATGTCTCATTTCTTGGAAATCTTTTTTTATGAGTAGCAGCATTAGTGACTATTGAGTCAGATTTAATTTAAATGGTAGCATGGTCATGAATAGCATTTTGAAATTGAGTTCAACTTCCTGTACTGGACTAGTAGTCCCTACAAGACAGAACTTCCGAACTTCGTTTTTTCAACAGTTAGCAGATTGCTTGGGCTGTTGGGACAACTTTAAGCAAGATAATAAGATAATAGAGAAATGACCACCAGTTCCGAACTTGAACTTGAGTGCCTTTGCTCTTTTAAAAAGAATAGCAGAGCCCAGAGAGCTGGGTCAATGGACTGGGCACAGACTTTGCATGTCCAGATTTGATCCTCACCTCTACATAGTTCCCTGAGCACTGCTGGGGAGCGATGCACAAGCATGGATTTAGGAATAGCCCCCTCTCCCCCTACACCGTTGGGTGTGGCCCCCAAACCAAAATGGCTTTAGTTTTCTGTTGCGGCATAGGAAATCCTGCTCAATCCAAGAGCCTGGCACTAAAACATTTCTCGTGAAAAATTGTTTATAAGAATTGCTGGTTCTAGATGGTGGGTATATTGTTTTAACAAATAAGAATCTGCTTTAACCAAAGTGATAGTACCCTTTTATACTTCCGCTCAGATTTTAAGAGTTATGTCATTTAAGCATATTGTATTCTAAGTTGTAGATTTTGGGTGGGGCCATAACTTGTGGTGCTTAGAACTTATTCTTGGCAGTGCTCCAGGGACTAATGCCGAGAGAAGGATGGTGCTGGGGTGGGCTGCAATGCATGGCAAGTGCCTTACCCACTGTACTATCTCTCTGGCCCCATGTACTAAACAGGGTTTTTTGTTTTTTTTTTTTAATTAGTCATGCTTCTAGGCATAGAATAGTTTCCCAGGGTGGTTTTAATTTGTGTATTTTGCTGTCTAAAAATGTTAAATATTTTATTTGTTTTTGGGCCATACCCAACTTTGCTGGAGCGATAGCACAGCGGTAGGGCATTCGCCTTACAAGCGGCCAACATGGCCGACCCGAGTTCGATTCCTCCGCCCCTCTCAGAGAGCCCGGCAAGCTACCGAGAGTATTCGATATGCCAGACACAGTAACAACAAAGTCTCCAATGGAGACGTTACTGGGCCCGCTCGAGCAAATCGACGATCAACGGGAGGGCCTTTACCTTTACCTTCACCCAACTTTGCTCAGGGCATACTCCTGGCTCTGTGCTCAGGGATAACCCCTGGCAGTGCTGGGGTGCTGGATAGGCCATATATGGTGTTGGGAAATAAACTAAGGCCGGCCAGGTGTAAGGCTAAAGCCCTATCTGCTATACAGTCTCTCTGCCCCCCCAAAAATGTTCAATATCTTTTTATATGCTTATTGGTGATTTGTATGTCTTTGATTTGATGAAAAATGTATTGAGGTGTATTTTATTTAATTCTCTTTTTATATTCTGTCTGTAAGTCTTATGTTCTAAATATGAATATTTTCTCTGATTCTGTGGTATTCTGCATGTTTTGGCATCATATTTCTGTGTTAAACTATTTTTTATAATGCTTTATATTCATTTCTTGCTTACACCTCAGTGCAATGATGCTTTCACAGATTAGGAAACAAAGAAAGTTTGTGAATCCAGTGAACAAATTACATTGCAAATTACATTGAACTTCAGATCTTCATTTATGTTTATAGCTGTATTTCTGTAGAAATACGAAAATGAGCAAATATTTGTAGTTACCCAAAAAGGGGGGGCTTCATCTTATTTCTTCAGATTGTCAGGTTTTTAAAAATTTATTTATTTTATTTTTATAAAGTAGTTCACAATATTTGAATACATTTAATATTAAGACACCAATGCCATCACCATTACACCTTCCCACCACCATATTTTGGATGTTTTCATCCTGAACCTCAACCCCTGTCCTAAAGCAGAACCGAAATAATTGATTTTGTATTGTTTGTTATGAATAAATGCTGAAAATTCTCCAAAAAACTTTTGTTAAGCCTTGTGTGTATGTGTATATATTTATATGTATGTGTGTGTGTGTGTGTGTGTGTTGATTTTCAGTTATTTTTAGGTGGTAGGATAGATATGATCTGGTTGGTAGGCCAACATAGTTTTTTAAAATGTTCTTCACTGTTGACTAGCAAGAGCCATAGCAGAAACTAGCTAGCCAGAAGTCTCTTCTGTTTGAATTGTTGTTTAGAACATCAGTAGAAGGTACAGATTATTTGAACTTTTTTTGAGAATAAGTGTTATTTTTCTTACAATTCTTTTCAAATTCTTTTCAGATGTAAAGCTTTTTTTTTTTTTTAAATTAAGTCTCCTTAGATAGGTTTTGTTGTTTACAACAGTTTTTAAAAGTTGCTTTGAAGTTTTCTAACACATACAATGTCTTTTCTTCTAAGGTTGAAAAATGAAAAGGCATTACGTCTTAGTCTCATTGGTAAGTAGCTTACTTGAAATTCTGGTGAGAATGTGCTTTTCTGTCCTATGCCTATGGTTTTTACTTTCTTTTTTTTTTTTTTTTGGCGGGCTGGGATGGGAGGAGGGATCGTCTAGTGAAGTACTGTTTTATTTAAGTGAATTTTCTTCCTTTTTTTTTTTTTTAGTTAAAAATTATTTTTAGGAGCTGGAGCGATAGCACAGCGGGTAGGGTATTTGCCTTGCATGCAGCCAACCCGGGTTCAATCCCTAGCATCCCATATGGTCCCCCGACCACTACCAGGAGTGATTCCTGAGTGCAAAACCAGGAGTAATCCCTGAGCATCGCCGGGTGTGACCCAAAAAGAAAAAAAATAAATAAATAAAGGTAAAGGTAAAGGCCCTCCCATTGATCGTCGATTTGCTCGAGCGGGCCCAGTAAATAAAAAATAGTAATAATAGTAATAATTTTAGGGACCAAAGAGATCATAGAGTGTGTAAGCTCACACAAAGTGGGGGGCACGGCACTCACACACTGGCGGTGGCTTTATCTCTCCTGCCGCCCGCGTTCGGTAGTCTCACCCTTCTCCCACCCCGGAGAGGTCGATGGCGATGGTCAGGCGGAGGAAGGAACGAGGGCCAGGCTGGTAGGTATTAGTCATAGTTTATTCAGATTCTCTCCTCATCTGTCTCTCCTCCTTCCATCTCTCTGCTCCCGTCTCTCTCTGTCTCTCCTCCTCTCTGCTCCCCATTCTTCCTCCCCCGGCTACTTCATTCTCCTTCTCCATCCTTCATCCTCCTCTTCCTTCTCATCCTCTCTCTGACCTCTGCTTCTTCCTTCTGCCCCCAGCCCACTCCTACAGTACAGTTAAATCCTCTCTCCATGAGGAATTGGGGGAACAATTACACATAGGTGCGGTCACAATCAATAGGGGTAGAAATTAATAGGGGTAGAAATCTTAGCCTCAGGGAAGACCGCTCCTAGGACAGATCCTTCCTCAGCAGGAGGACCCACCCTAGAGCATAATCCCATGGGCGTGCCTCTCCTCTCCTTGTCCGACAAGCATATAAGAATATAATATAAATCATTTTGTATGGATACAGTAAAAAATATCTTAAACTTATAGAATTGCTTTCCTAGGGCCATCTCGATCTCAGACTACGGTGCTCAGGCCAGATAGTCTTTCCCACCCCTAGCAGGATCCTAGTCTTGTTGTTACCTTTGGATCATGACAGCATTTGTCTATGATCAAACTCTTAACTTATAGTTAAGAATCGTGGCACTTTGGCCTGGCCCATTTCGCTGCCAGGGTAGCTCACCGCTTGCCCTGGGTCCATTCAGTCCCTCGTCGGGACCCTGCTTTGGGATGTTAGGAACTAAGGGCAACTGAGGCTTAAGTCGAGAAAGCAGATGCCCGGGAGTGAATAATATTCAAGGCCAATCAAATCCTAAATTACAAAGCATAATGTTAACGGTCTTCCTGTATCTATACAAAAAGGATATTACTTTAAGGTAAACTATTCATAAGGCATAAGGAGAGGAGAAAGGCAATATTTCACTCATACATATAAAATCATAGATTTCTGGGAAACCGATCTTACAAATTAACAAAGTCTGATTAAGGGGAAAGCTGATTAACTGGGTGGGGAGGAGAGCATAGGGAAGACTGTTTACAGATAAACACAATGCAGTGGAAGTGCCTCGGGAGCACTGTGATAAGTGTAACCAGATTGATGGGTGTAACCAGATAAACCTAAGCTTCTTGTAGAAGGACAAAGCAATGTTACCCAACAATAGAGTGGGTAATACCATTGTTTTGTGTGTTGACTCGTGCAGATTCCATTCCTGGCACCTACCACGGTCCTCCAAACACTGCTGGGAGTGACCCCTAAGCACAGATCTGTGAGTAGCCTAGCCCTTGAGCACTGCTGGGTGTGACCCCAAGACCAAAAATAATGAATATTTTTAATCTCAGCGTCAGGATTTACAATACTGTTAATGGTAGAGTTTCATGCAGACAGTGTTCCAGCATCACGCCAGTGTACCCCTCCTCAGCCTCACCGCTCAAATGAATTTATTTTACTAGATCGATTAAAGCAAAATAAAATCAGTCATTAAAGCAAAATAAAATCATTTTTAAGAGCTGTGTTAGTATCTCATTTTTCCGAACTGCTTCATTCATTCATTCATCATCCTGTTATTCGTCGATTGCCTCGAGCAGGCCCCAGTAACGTCTCTTTCATCCTAGCCCTGAGATTATATTCAAGGCTCTTTAGGAGAATAAGACCCATCATTGTTACTGGTATTTGGCATATTTGGTATGCCACGGAGAGTTTGCCAGACTCTGCCCTGTGGGCAGGCTACATTCGAGAGCCTGCAAGTTTGTCCAAAGTAGGAATGAGATAATAAGATGTCATAAAAAGATGTCCTGATAAGATGTCGAGCGGCCGCAAATGCTTATGTTTAATATGTTAATTAAAACATATGCAACATTATTCTCTGAAGTTTGAATTTTACTTCTCTAAACAGTAGAGTTATTATAGATGATTATGGCCTCAGTCTTTGGAAATTAGCGACTCACATTAAATGATATGGATACTTTCATCCTCTCACTGAATATTAGTGTGGTGGTGTTTTTATTTTTGTCAATTTTGTTTCAGTAAATACTGAAAAATCTGAGATTTCAAAATCGTAAATAGACTATGACAAAATTAAAAGGATTTAAACCCTATCAAATGCATCATTAAGTAATGCACAGTATTTTTAAGCAGGTTAACAGTATTTTGATGAGTCTAATTTGTGGTATACAATATTGAAAAATAAGAGAAAGTGCTAATACTCAGTGAAAGTGGTTAGAATTCTTCATATATAGATGAAGTTTGTTTGCCTTTTCCATATTGAATTTCAGCACTCCTTCATATGTTGGAGAGCTTGTATTCATTACAGAGTTTGAGGTCCTAGAGAAGTGAGTCACTTCTCTCATATGTAAATGATGATATTAATGGTACCAATAGTACTAGTCTCATGAGGGGATCCCAGCAAATAGTGCTCCTATCATTAATCTAATCAAATTTTCATTTTATTGTCTTGAATAACACTTTTTTGGGGGGGAGGGGGAGCACACCCGATGATGCTCAGGGGTCACTCCTGTGTCTGTGCTCAGGAATCACTTCTGAGCTTGTGGGACTTAACTATATGTGATGTAGGGATGGGACCTGGGTTGACCTTGTGCAGGATTGGCGCCCTGCCCACTGTGCTCTCTCTTCGTCTCCTTGAATAAATTTTTGAGGGAGCACTGGTGGTGTTCAGAGGTGCTCCTGGCTAAAAGCTACCATGGGACTCCCAATTGTGAGGTGTGGGCGGCTCCAGCACTCTAACTCACCTCTCCAGTTCTATTTTAGAGAAGTTTTCTCTGTTCTCTTGCTTTTTTAAATTCTTAGAACTTGTTCTATTAAAGAGTTATTTCAAAAACAAAAACACCAAACCTTTGCCTCCGTATTAGTTAAGACATATGTCCAGAAAAGCACCCCCTCCCCCCATCTTCCCCAAATTAAAGTGTGACAGTGTAACTTCTGATAGACTGGCCTAATAAGGTTTGTGCTTACACAGGCTTTAAATTTAACATTGAAATAAATTTTGATACCGTTTTAAACACACAGTGTTAAAACTTAGGATGAATACCGCTTCGCCTAAATTTTTAGTGTTTAAATTCATTTGGTGTTTGTTGTTGTAGGTGAAAAACTTCAGTGGTTTCAAAATCATCTGGATCCTCACAAAGCAGGCTATTCAAAGAAAGATGCATGTGAATTAATTGAAAGGTAAAACACTGGGTGTGTTAGGAGCCAAGGGTCGGAGTAAAGTTCCGGTTCAAGAGTTAGTGTTGTGTTCTGATTTTATAGAAGAGAAAAATGTGCTTGGCTCTCCAAAGGACTTCGCGTTTATGATATAGCCAAGTCACTTTAGGGGGTTCATAACCTTTGTGTGCCCAAGAGTGGCTGTGAATCTAGTTTCTTGGAATACAGAAAGACTTCCTGGAGAAATCTCATTAAAGCTGACACCAGAAGCATAGAAGAAGCAGATGGAGAAAGATGTTTTGAAGAGCCTCTAGACAGAGAGTAATATCGAAAAGGTCCAGAGGTGAGAGCAGCATATTATCTGCCAGAGACTTATTGGGTGGTGTGTATAGGGAAGCGCAGAGCAGTGCTCAGCCCACTCCCTGGCAGTGCTGGGAGTTGAAGCAGAGTCGGCCACAGGCAAAGCAAGTGCCATAACCCTGAATTATCTCCCTTCTCTGCGCCAGACGTCTATATGCCCAGAACAACAGAGTAAAGAAGGGAATTGTTGCAGGTCAGTTAAGGAACAGCCAGTTTATAAAAAAAAAAAAGAAGAAGAAGAAGAAGAAGAAAAATTACTGCAGCTGTCAGGTTGAGTTTGGATGTTATCCAGGGCCATTGGGAGCCATCAGAGTCTTTTATAGCTAGCACTGTGGGAGATCATACTTGTATCTTTCTAAGGTTATATTAGTGGGGATGAGAAGAGTGAACAGAGCATGGCTTTGACCGAGAGAGTATTTTGAGAAGGTGATGAACCAGTCAGGCAGGAAATGATGATAGCTTCTTCGTGGTTGGTACCAGTGTCTGGAGAGAAGGGACAAACGTCAGAGATACTAAGAATATATCTTTCATGAAAACTTAAACTTGGCGTACAAGGGAGAGAAAAGACAAGGAAGCGTTTCTATTCCTCACTTGGGCAGCTGCATGAAAAGTCATGTTATTTCCTGTGCCGGGGAGCCAAAGAGATGGAGTGGGTTGAGTGGGAGGTGGGTAGGGTAGAAGTGAAGATGAGGGCAGGTCTTTTTGGTCCTATTTTGTGTATGTGGTTGCAGGGGTCAAACTAAGTGATTCACACATGCAAAACAAGTGCTCTGAGCTGACTCCTGCACCCATAGGTTTTTTGTTTGTTTTGGGTCACACCTGGCGATGCGCGGGGGTTACTCCTGGCTCATGCACCCAGGAATTACTCCTGGCGGTGCTTGGGCGACCATATGGGACACTGGGGATCGAACCCAGGTTGGCCGCCTGTAAGGCAAACGCCTTACCTGCTGTGCTGTCCCTCTAGCCCTGCGCCCATAGGTTTTAATATGTTTAATAGGCCTCAGTCTTAAGCTTGAAAGTTTAAACTTTTCCACTTGTGACTTCTTTTTGCCCCCAAATTTTATACTATAAAAAAATCAGACATTGACTTAACATAAATCATAGATTTATCTTAAAATTTCCAAGGCATTTAGTTGTGTGGCCCCAAGTAGTGTTGCATGTTGAGACATGTGTGTCCCACCATTGGGTCATACTTGGATGTGGCTTAACAAAAATTTTAGCACAAGCCTCAGCCCATTAAGAAACTGGAGTCTTGAGGACTTCCAAGTAGAAACAGCTAAGAGGCAAATGAATATGAGCATCTGGATTTGACAGACACAGCTCGCTGACTTGGTCCCTGAAATTTGGGAAGGGTTAATTATCCAAGTTGCTGCTGAGAACTTGATCTCAGAGAAGTAAGAAACTTGGCAGGATGGGAGAAGGGTGGGGGTTGCGTTTTAAATGTAATAGTCTTCTCCAAATGTACAGACACGCCAACTCAAAGCACCTTCTTCTTTTTCAGGTATTTGAATCGCTTCAGCAGCGAGCTGGAGCAGATTGAACTGCACAACAGCATCAAGGACAGGCAGGGGCGACGCCACTGTTCCCGGGAGACGGTCATCAAGCAGACGATGGAGCGGGAGCGGCAGCAGTATGAAGGATACGGCCTGGGTGGGTTGACTTTCCTTGGTTTCTTTGGCGATTGTTCTTTCTTTTCCTCCAAAATTACACAGCAACGTCAGATGGAGATTTCATTTCAAGAGCTTGATTTTCTTCCACTGATTGAATACATGGAACAATTTTTGAACATATTCATTTTCCCCCGCATCTCCCAGACTCAGTGTTGCCTATCTCTCTGCTGCGGCAGGAACATTTTTCACTTTGAAATGGCACATTTTAGAGATACTGCTTGCCCTTGTCTAACTGTACCTGTTTCCGTAAAGGAGGTACTGTGTCCTTGTCATCTTTGTAACTCTTCTAAAATTTTATTTATCTATCTATTTATTTACTTTGGCTTCAGGCTACACTCAGTGGTGCTCAGGTCTTATTCCTGACTTTGTGCTCATTCCTGGTGGTATTTGGGTATTTGTGGGGAGCGTTCTGCGATGTTAGGGACTGAACCACAGTAAGGCATTTGGGTGCAAGGACTGTAGTCCCTGCACCATCTCTCTGGCCCTTGGTTTTGTAATTAACAGTGTCATCTGAGCTCCACTTGTCACTAGTCCCTGAGAAGCATAAAAATGGAGCAGTTTTTTCCCAGCTTATTTGAAACTTTTGCAGTTCGTAAGATAGGATGTTACTATTTGAGCAGAGGGCTTGGTACTGTATGAACGCAAGTGCTTAGAAGGAGAGAATAGTTGAGGCTTGAAAGCTCTCACCCAAAGAGTGGCAGCCCCAAGCCCATGAGTGGCCGCAGTGATTCCCGTTGATATACTGTCAGGGCTTACAAAGTCTGGTGATATCCTATGGGAAATGTGAACTTCTGGCTTTTCTTAAAAATATCAGATGGGGGCCTGGAGACAGAGTCCAGCAGGTAGGGGGCTCTCCTTGCTGTAGCTCAGTAGGATCCCTACAGCCTGCCCTGAGTGATTCTTGATTGTGGAGCCTGGGTAATCCCTGAGCAATGCTGGGTATGTCCCAAAGCAGAACAAAACAGAATCTGATGGCCTGGCCCTCCCTGTAACAGTAAAGCTTGATACCAGTTCTTTCTCTTGAAATTCTGCATATATGCTCAAGCCTGCCCTGACCAGGAACCTTTGTTCATTCACCTTCCTTCTCTGATCCCTGTAGGCATTTATGTTAAGTAGATGTGCTTGAAAAGTACCTAATTTAATAGCATAATAAAAGCTTTAATTTTTAATAAGAACACTAGGTCTGAGATCCTAAAGGAAATAGCCTTTGTTAACTGTAATAACCAGCCCCAGCAGTTTACAGGGTCCTCATTTACTGGGGCCCAGACCACCCACGGGAAGCCCGCAAGACCTTTCCTTGACCGGAGCCAGTGTTGTAATTGGAGCGGTCTGGCGGTTGTTAGGATTGCAAAGCAGACCCTAGCAACAGGCATCCCTGAGCTTGGAGATAAACACGATTTATTACTCAGAAGTCCCTAGACTCGGTCTGCCTGCAGACTGGGGCAAGGTCAGGGACTGAACTAGATTCTGGGGGCCTGCTTCTGTGTCTTTATTCAGACCCAAGGTCCCCAGGGCTTAATGACTCCCCAGTTCTTGGCACATTAGAAACATAATAGCATGACTCAGGGGCTGGGGAATGGAAATGAAGATCCCACAGGTGCCCACTGACCTAGGTCACCTTGGGCCTTCTGAAGGGCAACCTTCTGGGTGCTTGGCAGCCTGGTGTCTTACTTCGCTGGGTGGTGTGTGCCAGTAGCTGTATCATACAGCTAGCAACATGTTTATTCAAAATAGCTGGTTTTGAAAAATGAGTGCATCAGCCATCAAAGGCTTAATGTCAGGCCCTTAAATTACAATCAGAAAGCGTGTGGCAGGCGTTTACACTGCGTTAGTATCAGAAGCTCTGAAGTGGATGGCAGGTCCTCTTCATCATTCCTTTGATGTGCTTTTTAATTTGAAAACCAACAGTGATCCGCTTTAGAACTGTATAAATCTGAACTTACAGCTCCTTGCGTAAACAGGCAAAGAACCCCTCCTGGGCTTTGTTTTTCTCCTTCAGTTTGGGGATAAATAGCACTCCTCTTCCCCTGGGTTGTCTAACAGTTAAATAAGACTTCATTTATCAGCATGCATGACATAGTACCTAATATTGCAGGTTGAGGGAAAGTTTCAACAAGTTTTGTGTTCTTTTCATCTCAGTAATTATCTTCTAAAGGTGTAAAATTTACCTATGGCTGTAGTCTCCGTTTATTTTCCATGTCCATTTTAATTAGATTTTCGTCCCCACCACTCACCTTGGAGTACTAGTCTCCCAGAGCCTTTAAATTGCTCTAGTGAGCTTTGACATTCCGTCTACATTTCTGTAGCATTTGATACTGATGGTCACTTTTTTTTTTGCTGGTCTCACACATTTCATTTGTTGGAAAAGACACTGAGGTTTTTAGTTTTTCCTCCTAATTGACCAATCATACTTCCAGCTCCGACACGGAATCCGTCTCATCTTTGCAAACTCAATATTGGCCCAGGTTCCTGTCTCTGGATCTTGTCACTTTTCCATTTATACCAATTCTTGAGTCGCATTCATTTAATCCATGGTTTTAAAAGCCATCT
The DNA here is from genome assembly GCF_029834395.1 of Sorex fumeus. Lineage (NCBI taxonomy): Eukaryota > Metazoa > Chordata > Mammalia > Eulipotyphla > Soricidae > Sorex > Sorex fumeus. Next base: position 17,181,937 of record NW_026606096.1, on the reverse strand, counting down.
AAGTGCTAATAACTCCTAAAACTCACATTTGTATCACCAAACTTGGGTTTCCTAAAAATCTATACTGAATATCTTATGTGCATTTGAAACTTGAAGTGGCCCAACCTGCTTTTTCCCTGAAACTTGCTTCTCCCGTAAGATCCATATTTTACTCGGTGCAGTCACACTTACCAGTTGTTTACATTCACACCCGTATCCAGCTCACCAGTATATTTAGAGTCTGTGACTCTCACTGCTATTGCCATTACTTTCCTACCTCTAGCTACGAGCATCTCATGGGTACCATCCTCACAAACTCCCGGTTGGTCTCTGCTTTTGCTCTTTTGTCCTGAGGGTGAAACATGTAACCACCAGATGAATAGTAAGTAATAACACATGAAAGTCAAGCATTGACTGGTCCTAGAGCCAGGACTGAAACTCAGATCTAGTGTTCTTCTAATTATGCCCTGGGGTTTCTTCTAGATTTAGGGTGTATATCTGGTGAAAGGCAGTTTTATAAACTTAACAAGTTCACCAGTACCTGGAATTCCATGGGCAAAGTGAAATTCACCGAATCCTGTTTGGTAGAGTTCAGAGAAGATGAGATAGTAACACCTCTAGCTCCCCATTCAGATTCCTGTGCCTTTCTCCCTCCATGTGTTGTATCTGATATATTTTATTCGTTGTTTAAAAAAATCTATTTTTGTCTTTCCCTTCCTTGTTGATGTGGTTGCAGTGACGGGGGTTTCCGCACATGCCCAGCTGTGATGCTCGCACAGCTTTAAGTGCTGTTTGGGGCAAATTGTACATCTCACACACTTGCACTTGCTTGACCCTGCAGGGATGGTGGAGATTTGCACTCTTTAATGTTGGTGATTGTACATGTGTTCACCGGGACTTGCACTTAGTGGAGCCATGAGAGTTGTTGGGGCTGTCACTCTGACACATGCTCTTGCCAGCACTTATGCTTCCTGACCCTGATGCTTGCTGTCTGACCCTGGGGATCAGACAGCAGAGCGGCGGCCTCAAACCATGCAGCTGCCAGAACTGCTCAATACACCTCTGATGCCAAGGATTTGACCCCCATTTCCAGATACCTGTGAGCAGGTGCTCTGAGCTGTTGTTCCCCAGGTTTTGGGGAGGGGAGGGGTGCGAGGTTTTTTTTTTTTTTTTAATTTCTGCTTGAGACACCATAATTTATACTACCGTTAGTGATAAGGTCTCGTGTGAACTGTGTGCACACCTGACACGTGCGTGTCTGCTCTTTACCACCATTGCCTCCTCTCAGTCCCATACCTCCAGCTCTGGGCTTTTATGATTTTGTATTTTAAATTTTATGTTTGTTGTATGATTTTAGCACCTAGGTCTTTTCGCTGTTACTTTCTGAAACTATTACAAAAGCCAGCCTATAGCTGTGACAAAAGCTTTTACTGGGACATGGGGTGGGGGCGTTGAGCACACCAGACTGCTCGGGACCTATTCCCGGCAGTGTTTGGGTGGGCGGGGGGTCCACACGTGGCGTCTGGAATAGAACGCGGCCAGCTGCACACCTGGCAGGTGTCTTACTGTACTACCTCTCTGGTCCAATAGATATAATTTACCCTTTACATTAATGAGAATTTGATTTTAATATTTTGCTGCTTGACCAAATGTTTTCAGTGGTATTCATTTTTTAATTATAAATGCCCACTATGTTCCATCAGTAAAAAATGTTTGTGCATATTCTTCATCATCTTCACCTTGTATTGTAGGGGATTAATAGCTATACTTGACTGGGTAACTTTCATGGCTTAAAGAAAAAGATAAGTTTTGATTTGTTAATATTTTTGTTTTATGTCTTTAATTCTATGCTATGTTTTATTAATAGCATTTTCTTAAATCATATTCTTTTGGGGGTGGGCGGGGCATACCTGGTGATGGCTCGGGTTACTCCTGGCTCTGCACTCAGGAATTACTCTGGCAGTGCTTGGGGACCATATGGGATGCCGAGGATCTGGGCATCTAACTGGGTCAGCTGTATTAAGGCAAATGCTGTACCTACTGCACTCTCTCCAGAATAATCATATTCTTAATCTGAGCTCTTAAACGTATAAAACTAATTTTTTCTGTAGCATTTTAGCACTCTTTAAATTGTGGTTTTCTTTGTGGCATTCATCATTCATTAAGTATTTGAGCTTATAAGGAAACTATACAATGTTATAATTTATAAAATATCTTCTAATAAATGTAATTATTTTTTTTCAGAGATTCCAGATATTGTAAATTCAGGAAATCTGAAAACTTTCAGGTGAGTTTCTTTTTTTCTTCTTGGAAGCAGCTTATAAAATGAATGAGACATCTTGAGTCTAGCCTTTAGACTAAAAGAAAATGTCTTTTTGGGCAAAAAAGACTTTGTACAAAGTACAGGGACTTTGATGATTCTTATGTTGTTCCTCTTACTCTGATTCCATAGTTTTCTGGTTTGCCATTTATTTCTTTTCAGACTCTTCCATCTTCTGTTATTTTCTAGAGTTTTCCTTCATGTTGGAGCTCCTTAATCTTTTTCTCAACTGCTCTTACTCTGCTGTTCTTACCTTTTTTTTTTTTTTTTTTTTTTTTTTGCTTTTTGGGTCACTCCTGGCTCTGCACTCAGGAATTACCCCTGGCGGTGCTCAGGGAACCACATGGGATGCTGTGAATCGAACCCGGGTCGGCCGCGTGCAAGGCAAACGCCCTACCTGCTGTGCTATCTCTCCAGCCCCTTACCTTTTATTTTTTATTTATTTTCCTTATATGCCAAAAGCATGAAATATCTCTGACCACCAGCCTAGGCATCAAGCTAGCAGGAACAAAGGAGAGACTTTTTTGCCCTGGACAGGTATAAAATGAGTTATCTCTTTGCCCATTGCCAGGGGTTTTGCTCATTTCTTTTCATTGTATTTTTTATATCACCTTTATTTGTGCTTTTTTTCCCCACTCTTCATTTCTGTCACTTTTGATTTTACTTATCTCATTTCTGCTCTCATTCTTTCTTATACGTTTATGACTACCTGTGCTATCATTTCTTCAAGTTCATTGAACACCCTCACCTTGGTGCACTAATGTTCTGAGAACTTCCTGAGTTGTTTTTGTTCCTTCCCTGCCTGACAGGAGTTCTCTAATCATGAGTAGGGTGACATTTCATGAGTAGAGTTCAGGAGATGTACAGGTAGGCCCATGATACATATATATGGTGGAGCTCAGGCATGGAGACTCTTGATATTCTTTTTTACCTTTAATATTAATCACATATATAAATGTGCTCTTTATTTCTTAACCATTGTATGCGCCATCCCAAAGAAAGCCTGAGCAAGAGAAGAAATGAACACAGAATATTAGTGTTGCTGGTCAGCGTTCTGTTCTCCATATAGAATTTTCATTGCTTCTTTAATTGAACATGGTATTATTGTCACAAGACACGACAAGATTGGAAACAGAAAGTTTACTGTTTTAACTACAACCATAACTAGTGGTACTGAAATTTAACTGTGACTTACATTGTGTGTTAAAATGAAAGTCTGGGGCCGGAGAGATAGCACAGGAGACACTTGCTTTGCATGCAGCTGACTCATGTTTGATCCCTGGCACCCATATGGTTGCCCACATGTCCCCAGGAGTGATAGTTTTCTGTGCTTTTATTTATATATTTTTTTAACATTTTCAATATTGGAAATTATTGTATAGTTCATTGTATAACTATTTTAGATTAATGAGAAAACACCTTAAATAAAGTGGGGGGAATGCTTTTGGAATTTATTTTTAAATCTTTTTATTGAATAACTGTGAGATAAACCATTAAGAAGGTGTTCACAATTGGATTTCAGTCACACCGTATTCCAACACCCATCCCTCCACTGGTGTGCATTTCCCAGCACCATTATCCCCAGGTTCCCTCCCATCACCAACACCCCCCACCCCTCATCCCCTGCCTGCCTCTACGGCAGCCACTTTTCTTCTCTCTAGCTCTCTCTCTTTCCCCCTCTTTGCCCCTCTCTTCCCCTCCCTCCCCCTCTCTCCCTCCCCATCTCCTCATCTGCCCCCGTCTTTCCCTATCTCCCCCCGTCTCCCTATCTCATTCTCCTCTTGGACATTGCGGTTTACAATATTGATACTGAAAGAGAATATCCCTTACCTACTTGAACACTCAGACATTGTCCAGCCTGATCATTCCCAGCTATTACTGGCATACTGGTCTCTTCTCAATCTTACCTACCCTCAAGCCCCACACATATTTGTGGTTAGTTCCAACCATTGACCAGTCCTCTTAACCCCTGTTTTCCCTGGCCATGGATATTAGTCTTCGCTATATATTTTTATATACCACAAATGAATGCAGTCATTCAATATCTGTCCCTTTCCTTTTTCACTCAGCTTGATATTTTCTATGTTCATTCATTTACAGGAAAATTTCTTGACTTCATTTTTCCTGACAGCTGCATAGTATTCCATTGTGTGGGTGTGCCATAGTTTCTTTATCCATTTGTCTGTTCTCAGGCACTCAGGTTGTCTCCAGATTCTGGCTATGGTGAATAGTGCTGCAATGAACATAGGAGTGCAGATGGTGTTTCTGTGTGTCTGTGGCCCCCCTGGAATTTATTGCCAGAAGTATTTCTGGGTCAAATGGGAGCTAGTTTTTTGAGAACCATCCATGTTGTTTCCAAAAAGGCTGGACCAGTTGGCATTCCCACCAACAGTGAAAAAGAGTCCCTTTCTCCTCAAATCCACGCCAACAGTGGTTGCTTTTGTTCTTTTAGATGTGTGCCAGTCTCTGTGGTTATGAGATATCTCGTTGCTGTATTGATCTGCATCTTCTTGGGATTTTTTTTTTTCCTCTAATGAATACATTTGGTTGGAATTGATTCATAAATTTCTTATGCTTTCGTGATTTGTGATGCTTTCTCCTTCCTCACTTCACCCATTCTGACCCTTTCTATTCTTTCTTTTGTCTAGGGAATGGGATTCTGATCTGAAGAAATTACCAAACATTAAAATGAGAAAAATTTGTGCTAATGATGCAGTTCCTAAGAAGTGCAAGAAGAAAGCTATTACTACAGCTGCAGACAAAGATTTAGGGGAATTGAAACTAGAAGATGAATCAAGTGACACAGATGAGGAAATGACTGCAGTGGCCTAACTGTTTTTACTTGATGTGAAAGTAATTTGAGAACCTCAAGTTAAACTCAAGTAACTGTGGTAAATAACTGTCTAGATCCTAGACTTTGCTGTTTAACTTATTGTCTGCATAAAGTGAGAGTCCCCCACCCACCCCCCACCCCCGCGCCGTGCACCATTTGCAGTTTTAAAAACAATGTAAAATTTTTATTTAAAATAAATGTTGCTTTCCATTTACACTAAATTGCTAAAAGAGAAGTGATCAGCAAAATCCATTTACATCTGAATTTTTGAGACTGGAAAACAATTTGAATCTGGACAAATGTTTTAATGTTCTCCCCACCTAATCTCACATTTTAGAATGTGTTCAACAGCCTTTTTTTCTCAAAGGATAACTTTATGAGCAGTGCCGATACCAAAAGTATCTTTTAGGGATAGTTTGTTCAAAGTCTTTCTCTTAAATGCTGTTTTTCCTTATAAATTAGCAAAACTGAGGCCTGTGTCAAAAGGCTGGAGTCGACGCTTTGCATGCGTGTCCCCTGCAGACTGCCAGGCAAGGGCCCAGGACACTGTCTGGTATGGCCCCCCCAAGAAACTAAACAAATAAAATAAAATGTGATAACGGGAGTCATAAACGCTAATGGAGTTTACCTTATTTTTATTTTTTTGAGCCAGAGTTATATGGTATAAAAAATGTCTATTTCTATAATGTTGATCTGTACTAAATCTGTTATCTTTTGATAAAAAAGGACATGTGATGAGATTTGTATATGTTGTGTGTGTTTTTACTGCTGCTTATTGTGAAAGGTGATTTGTTGTGGAGTTACTTTTTATTTTTGGAAACAGTACTAAATATTAGAAAAATCAATTGTTTCCGTTTATTTATTAGTTTTCCCTAAGAGGTTAAGATTAAATAGTCTGCTATTCAAAAACCAGGAGAAACAGAGATGTGGCTGAATTTGCTCTTTCTAGAACTTGCACAAGAATCTATTCATCTAAAAAAATGCAATATAAGTGTACTTGAATATTAAGAACAGAAGTAAGTGTACTTGAATATTAAGAACAGAAGAAAATGCTGAGAGGTTGACTAGATTATCAGCAGTCTTGTTAACAGTTTATTTAAAATGTTACAGGTCTTTTACTTCTGGAAAATTAGTTTTTTCTATAATTTCACTTACTACGCCCTAGTTAATTTTCGGTGATAGAACTGATGTCAGTATTCTTGTGCTTTAGTAATCTGTGAAAGTATGATTTTTTGATTACATAATAAATTTCTGTCTTGTTAGTCATTGGAAATTTTCATTTTCTTTAGTAGATGGTTCATATTAAATCTTAAAATGAGTACAGAAAGCAAGTCACAAATTACATTAAAAGGAATCAAAACTTTCATCTGGTGTAATGCTCTAAAAGCCATACTTACGGATGAATAACTGAAAATGACAGATCATCCTTCCCCAGACATTGTTCCCAGTTTTCCATCTGCTAAGTGGAGGGAGGGAGGCAAGGAGGGAGGGAAGCCAACCCATAAGAGCACTGTTTGAGTTAGAACAGATAGCTATTTGTTGAATGAATAAATTTACATTACCATTAAAGATCGTCAGTTTCTTGTCGCTTCCAGAGTAGCCTAAAGATGTCATTTTTCTGTCTCCCGCCCCCCCCCAGTTTTGGGGCCATAACTGGCCATGCTCAGTGGCCACTTCCAGCATTGCTCAGGAAACCATGGAGTGCTGGGGATGGGAACTCTGGCCTCTGTCATGGGAAGCTCCTTCTCTGACCCACATGGAACTGCTCTGTAGAGGAATGTTCTAAGCAGTAGCACTGTAGCACTGTCCTCCCATTTTTAATCAATTTGCTCGAGCGGGCACCAGTAATGTCTCCATTGTGAGACTTGTTGTTACTGTGTTTGGCATATCGAATGCATCATGGGTAGCTTGCCAGGCTTTGCTGTGCGGGCGAGATACTTACTCTTGGTAGCTTGCCAGGCTCTCCAAGAGGGGCAGAGCAATCGAACCCAGGTCGACCGGGCTGGCCACATGCAAGGCAAATGCTCTACTTATGTGCTATTACTCCAGCCCCATTCTTAGCAGTTGCGAGGTCAATTTCTGTAGGATGTGATCCTTCTGTAGCCATAGCTCTCTCTCCTGTACTGGACTCTGATCAGTAGTGTCTTTGCAACATTTGCTCTGGTCCATAGCCATGGAACAGAGTAAAAGTAACTTGCTTTGTTTTGGTAAAGAGCTGGGGAGTAGATACTTTATGTGTTGTGGGTTAAATGCAGCTGTTGTTGTTTGTGTGCATGTTTGCATCTTTGACTACCCTTCTTTTAAAAATGTATGTGTCATTCCGGTTCTTGTCAGTGCACAAACAGGCTGCAGGGTGGATTTGGCCTCCTGATGTTTGCCAGGCCCTGGTTGAGATCCTTGAGCTGAATTCCTTGGATATCTCCCCACGTTTTCTACCTAATTTCTCAAGCCTCTAAGACTAAGTTAATACTTGATTCTTTCCTCTGTTCCCTGTCTGCCCTCAATCATATATAATATCACTGTATCACTGTCATCCCATTACTCTTGGTAGCTTGCTGGGCTCTCCGAGAGGCATATATATAATGTATATTATATATATATATATATATATATATATATTTCTCTATGATTTGTTGCCTACTGTCTAAACTCCATCAATCATGGTGTGGGAATTATGGAAAATGGGTAGGAAGTGTCTTATGATGTGTCATACAGCTGCAAAGCGGCCTGGAGTGTGGCAGTGGTTGGTAGTGGAGGTCGGCTGCTTTGGAGCGGGGAGCACTCTTCCGCCCCCCTCTGGGGTGCCCTGAGTGAAAATAGCCTGGTGCGGAATCAACTGGGTATCACCCCAGACCAAAAAATTAGGAAACCTCTGATTAGAAAAAACAGGGACCCTCCCTAAGATTTACCTCTGATGGTCTCGAAATTATGTATTACCTTAATATTATGCTAAGTGAATGGAGTCTTTGAGTGGAGGGGAGGGTTTGGCCCATAGCCGGCCGTGCGCAGGGGATGTCCCTTGTTCTGTACTCAACGAGTGACTCCTGCAGGTTTCTCAGACCATACGTGAGGCTGGGACCCCTGGACTATTATCTCTCTGACACTGAAAAAAAGAAATTCAAGAAAAAAACCCAAACAAACCAAAAAACTTAAATAATAAATATAATAGAATATATAATGAAATACTAATTCCACTGACTCTTGGTTCAATAAGGAATGTCAGATAGACCCATCAGTCTATTTCCTCTCTCCCCTTTCTTAAGCCGCCCCATGGTGCCTATACCACATGGCATAGCTTCCTCACTGGCCATTCTTTTTGTCCTTCTTAATCCATTCTCCAGGATTGCTTGTGAAGTTTGAAAATATACTGTTCCAGTTTAAGCCCTTAGAGTGTCATGCATGCCAGACATCGTGTGTGTGTGTGTGTGTGTGTGTGTGTGTGTGTGTGTGTGTGTGTGTGTGTGTGGTGGGGCTGGAGGTTCTCAGCTATGTTCAGGAGACCTGGGGTCACTCCAGGTAACACTTGCCCTGACTCTATGGGCACGATGATCAGGTTCTCTGACCCAGGGCCACCCAGCAGTGCTCAGGGCTCTCCAGGGCTCTCTCTGGTGGTCTTGGGGGACGTGGCACCTGGTGCTGGGGATCCAACTTGGGGCCTCCCACTTGCGTCCCCACCTTTGAGCTATCTCTTTAGCTCTTCCTTCACAATTTTTAAAATGCTGTATTTATTTTGTAGGTATACTTTTGTTTCCAGCCACTTTTTTTAAAAACACAAACCAGGTTTTATTTTTATTTATTTAGAGCAGTTTTAGGTTTACACAAGAATTGATTTTATTTATTAATGGTTTTTGGGCCACACCTGGTGGTGCTCAGGGCTTACTCAGTGCTCTGCACTCAGGGATTATTCTTAGCAAGGCATGCAAAAATGCAACAAGGCAAGCAACGTGCAAGGCAAATGCCCTCCGTGCAGTACTACCCCTCTAGACATTCCATCTGCCACTGTCCCCGTGGGGCTGGAGTGATAATACAGCGGTAGGGCGTTGCCTTGCTCGAAGCTGGCCCAGCCGAGCCAGGTTCAGTTCCTCCGCGCTCCTCTCGGAGAGCCCAGCAAGCTACCGAGAGTATCTCTTCCTCACAGCAAAGCCTAGCAAGCTACCCGTGATGTATTCAATATGCCAAACACTGTAACAAGTCTCACGATGGAGACATTACTAGGCCGCAATGGGAGGACAGTGCTACAGGATAGTGCTACTGTCCCCATGCAAGCAGAGTCCTTCCCTACCATGGACAGCCCCACCAGAATATAAATTGCTACAGTTGGTTGCTTGCCCTGCATTTAATCCTGTCACATTTTCAATAAAATGTTTGTTCTGTACTATGCCCAAGAGGTTCAGAAATGATTTTATTTCAGATTGTTTTTCCAAGCTCAGTTTGTTAAGAATTTGCATTTCCTTCTTATACTAACATAAAGCAAAGGGCTTACTCCTTGGGGGAGCCTAAGGGTATGTGGACTGAACGACCACTTAGAAGACAAGTGCCTTATTCCTTGTATCTCTCCAGGTGCAAGGGCTTATTTTTCAACTTACCATTTCTTTCTTGATATTTCTTGTTCAGGATTTCAGTATTTTTGTTGTTGTTGTTGTTGTTTGGGTTAACCTGGAGGTACTCAGGGGTTACTCCTGGCTGTGCACTCAGGAATTACTCCTGATGGGGCTCGGGGGACTATCAGGGGTGCCAGGCATTGAACCTGGGTCATCCACATGCACAGCAAATGCCCTACTGGCTGTACTATCGCTCTGGCCTAAGGACTTCAGTACTTAACCGATCCCTCTGCCTGCATTGCCGTTTCCTCGAGTTGAAGTATCTTGACCCACACTTCGGCAGTTTTTGGTCATCTTTGTCACACTCTTAGTGTTGACATCTGTAGTTGAATACACACTAAAAAAAATACTGGTCTACAGATGTTCTAATTTGGGCGGTAGAAGAAAGGTATACATAGTTCAGATACCCACTTTGGGCAGAATAATGAGCGACTAGAACAAGGTTTTTGTTTTTGTTTTGCGGTTTGAGCCACACCCAGCTGTGCCTGGGCTTCTGACTGCTCTGGGAGCACTCTTGGCATCCTGGCAGGGCTCAGGGGACCATATGCAGTGCAGGTGGTTAAACTGAGCTTAGCAGTGAGTACGGCAAGCGCCTTAACCCCCTTAGACTATCTCTCAGGCCCTCACCAACAGTGAGCATTCTTTCTTTTTTTCAAAAAAAAATTCATTTTAATCAACCATGCTTTACAGTTTTCCAATAATAATTAGCCTTCATTTCCAGGGCCAAGCGGTTTATTTGCCCTGCATTCAAACTTACAAAAGTTGAGGCTTTGAGAGGGATGTTTCCTTTACTTCTTAGACTGGATGTAGATTGTAAAGCTCTTATTCTTTATTTTTTTATGAAATTATCTGAATCTAATTTCTCTGACTATAAAAATTGCTATTCTATTGTATATTCAATCCTCATTCACGAGAAAATCCCTTAGATTACATTGTGATCTTACTTTTTTTTTTCTTAAGGAGTATTTTAAGAATACTTACAAATATATTTATAAAAATCTATGGATAAGTTTTCTTGTTCATTTGCTTGCTTATTTCTCTATAGTGGGTCAGTTGATTTATGCCGTATAATTAGGATGCTACCTAATCTAACCCAGTTCAGACTCTGCCTTGAAACCAGGGTAAAACCTGAATAATTCAATCCTGTCTGAAGTCAGATAAATCATGTATAGAAAGCCCCTGATAGAAAGTCCCCCTACAGAAAGCCCCTGATGGTTTGATAGAAAGTATCGAAAACACAGAGGAGGTTTGAATCACTTTTTAATATACAAAGTCTTTCACAGATAATTATTTTCTTTTCCTTAATTTGTCTTAGTACACATTATTCACAAAACAGTAAATTATTAATGCAAGAGAATTAGGTAAAGCCAAAAAGAGTACAAATGTTCATCTCAAAAAATTGCACACAGTTAAAATAAATTTTCCTTGTTTTGTTGTAACACAATATCCAATTTCAAAATGGGCTTTCTTCAGCTGCAGAGGAAAAAAACACTGTAGCCCAAAATAACAGTACTTCCTTTCAATTGTATTGATATGTAAAATAGCACCTTTGGGTTGATTTACAGACAGGAAAAAAAGGTCTTCATCTTTCTTAATTAAAGTGTGTTTAAGTCTAACACTGTTATTTTCTAACAATTGTAGTAATGATGATTTTTTTGGAGCATTTTTTTAGTCCAAAATATTCATTGGCAAGGAAAGGTAACCTATGTAAGGCAGATGGGATAATCTCCTACCTTACCCCAGTGTCAGCTAAAATACATTAATGAATCATGAGCCAAATTTCTAGCCAAGAGTAAATGTACCTAAGAACCTTTTGCAAAACAAGATGAATGTATAATTATGAGGGTCTCTCTCTGGACCGTAACCGTATGTAGTATCCGTTCTCGCTGAGATTTAATCATAGAGCACTTTGATATTTTTGTTAGTTTTGTTGTTGGATCACACCCTGCTGTGCTCAGTGCTTACTCCTGGTCCTGTACTCAGGGATCATTCCTAGTGGTGATCACTCAGGGAGCTGGGGATTGAACCGGGGTTGGCTGTATGCAAGGAAACCTTCTTCCCCCTATATTCTTCCTCTTGGCCCAGTCCTGGAGCATTTTGAAAAGACTCTGGCATATTCCTGTCTTCACTTTCTCCATTGCTGATGAGACCATTTTGATTCCAAGTCTTTCCTCCCCTCCCATTTTTGTTGTTTTTGTATTTAAACTTAAGGCCATTTTGAATGATATTTTTTTTTTAAATTTTGGAGTTCCATCCATTTGATATTTAAGTTTTTGGTCCTACACAATGAGAGTGATAGTTTTTAGTTAAAAAACTAACACATAACTACTGTGCAGCACGGTACTAGTAGTCAGATTCATGTTATAAAATTAAGGTTTTTAAGTGAACTCTCAGTTCGTTTTTCAATTTGAATCTTTTCTTTCAGCTTCATTTTATGTCTCACACAAGCAGGCAAGCATACTTTGAAACGTTTGTCATTTCAGGGAGCAGTTTTTCTTCTTGAGGATTACATCCAGTCTACAAAGACATGCCATAAAGCCTTGCCCCTGCCCCACATCGTGTATTGTGCAAAGAAGGTACAATAAATGCACAGAGTTTGACCCTTAAACTGGCATTGTAGGAAGACTTTTAAAAAAAGATTTCCACTCAAAAGTTAGGGTTTTAAAAGGTCAGGAAAGAATAACAGAATCTGACTTTTTAACTACTTGGGACAATATTCTCTTACTCATCAAACCCGGTTAATGTTCATTGCAAATTTAGATCTTGTTTTAAAATAACACATCCTCTTTTGTGGGCATTGTGCTAGTGCTTGCCTTTATTTTTCATTCTAAAAATGTTTTTTTTAGTATTGGGTTGTAGACTAATAAAGGCGGCCTGATTTTAGCCAATCACTTCTCACCATGAAATGATCTATACACTTAATCTCGCTTAAGGTTTATACAGAATTCAGACTATTTTGGGTGGTAATTAAGGTAGGTAATCCTTTTTCTTCTAGGCCAAACAGAAGGGAAATCAATATTTTTTTGTTTGCTGGTGACTGTTGCCATTGCTAAACAACAGGAGAAATAGATTAATTCAATGCTTAGAAAAATTGCAGAGAAGTCAAGTTCAATCTTTTGGGTGAGGTGATGTTAAGTCACCCAAAACTTTTTTATCCGTAAGTAAATTTTTCTAATGACCTTTTAAAAACGAACATCTAAAATGAATTTAATGCAAGGTTTAATTTATTGAAGTATGTCATTTTTTTTTAACGCCACGTTTGTCTTTTATTTGCACAGAAATATTGGCCGCAGATTAATTCCCTCCATTTTGTTTCCTATGACTATTCCATGGCCCTCCACGTTTTAAGAAAGATGAGTTTTAAGCCTTTTTTTTCCCAACTGACAGAACCATGACATTCCTTGTGTATATACATGAATTCACACCCATGCCACACACACATACACAAAGTTGACATTGTTTACCTCGTCTTTATCTCTACAAATCGGGACTACTTGGACTTGGTGTCAACCACTACTAACATGTTACTTCTCTCCTCATTACAGGTTATTTCTTTTTCCTATGATAATTTTTGAAGAACAAGCACACAGATAATTACAAAAGTGCATCAATTGAAATTCAGGTCTGTGCGACGCGATACCCATGCTTTGGTTCTTACGGCCATCATCATGGTTGTCTTTTCACAATAATAAATATGACAGCTAACAAAAATAAACCACCTGTTTTCATTGTAAGACATCTTTCTTTGACAGGTCACTATATCTAAAGTCTTTAATCTAGCTCACTGCAGTATCATTCACGCTTCTGTTTTACATGAATATGCAAAGAACACAATAATCAACTGAACTGTCAAACCTAAACAACTCAATTTATTACTTATCAGAGAATCTGTTGAGTATTTCTTTGCTTCCCAGCTGGGCAAGGAAAAGACTGGCAGCTTTTTAAAAGTCAAAATGCTTACTGTGATTTCTCATCTGTAAAGTTGACACCATGTAGATTTTTAAAAAAAAAAAAACAACCTTACACATTAACAACAAAATATTTAAGTTTTATTTTCCCTGTCATAGGTGCTCTATACTAGCAAACCAAAGTGAATATATATCAGAACTTCACCACACATTTTCTTTTCTTTCTCCCCACCTCTGATTCCCTTTCGTATTTTCGTTTCTCACCCTTTAAGGAAATCATTTATTTCTAACCCTTTAATCAACGTTAAATTTGATCATTTTAGTGCTATGTCAAATCATAGCATGTGTGAGCCTTTGAATTAAAATATTATTTTTAATAAATATTCAAATTAAGTAAATACTCAACTAAAATGTCTTGGTTGCTAGTTTTTAGGGACATGCTATTCAATATGATTAACTCAAATTGAGAGATCCTAGAAGGATAAAATACATAGTGGAATTTGAAGATTTGGTTCATAAAAAAAGTTTGTGGGGCCAGGGAGATGGCTCAAAGGGCTGGGTGGAGCACATGCTTTGCAAGCTGGAGTCCAGGTTAGAGCCATGGTGCCTCTCTGTCATTAAGCACCACGCTGGGAATAGCCTGCAAAAGCCACCAGATATGTGGTACAAGAAAAATAAAGTGATTGGAAGTATTTCATTTTTTTATGTAGCTGATGTGTTGAAACAATAACGTGGATAGTGTTAAAATTTATTAAAATTTTATCTTTTTTTACTTTCTACTAGAAAATTTAAAATATACACACATGATCAGCATTTGTGTCTCATTTTTCAGTGGACAGTGCTGTTTTTAGAAAAAACATAGAGGACAAAATCATTATTTTCAACTCTGGGTATTTACCAGGGCTCATCAGTCTCGAAAAATCTTTTGTTCATGGTTTCAACATAGACTGTAGCATCTTCAAATGTGTATTACATCTATTTTAACAACATGCATCTGTCAAAACAACTGGACTCCACTATAGCCATTAAAATCATTGACTGCCAAAGTATGAATATCCAAAGATGCATCCTCCAAGGTTCCTTCTAACATGTCTTAGGGATACTGCACATATTTTAAGCTTGAAAACAAGTATGTTATTTCCAGATGAGATAGTTAACATTACAAGACCCCAGAAGAAACACACACTGCAACTCAAGTCTATATTCTTGAACTTCCTCCTGCTGCTGTGAAAAGTATGTGTCCATGTAGTCTTTCTTCATTGCTTAAAAGCGTTCCTTGCTCCAGTGGTTCTTAATTGTCTTTAGAAATCATTCAATATCAAACAAACTTTTCACTTTCCTCTTTCACTTTAGACTTTGTTCCAGAGATCCTGATCATTTGGTGTGTTTTTCCCTCCTCTCCTTTCTTTTGTGAGTAAAGTAAGTTAAAGTAAGTCGGTAGAAGAGATAGTCATTCAGGATCACTTTGTCATTGTAGTGGCTGAGGGCTAGAAACTTCCACAAGGAAACTCCCGGCTGATTCCATCACACTGGTATGACTTCAGGTGGGCCGCCCTCTGCAGAGGGCGGCGGATTTGTACCTGTTTGTAATACAGGCACGATCACAGCATCCTTGATGTCCATGTTGGCATTGCAGGAGAAGTTCTTCTCTAGTTTTTTGGCAGTGTCTGGACAATTTTGCACGAAGATCACACGGTTGTAGGCCTTTAGCCTGCGCCACAACTGAATGTAGACTTTACACTGTACATACATGAAGACGAGACCTCCAGTGAAGCCAATGGCCACTACAACCAGTTTTGTCCAAAATGGCCACTCAAGGACACCTTTGACATTTATAAAAAGAAGAAGAAAGAAAGAAAGATTATTACCAACAGGATTATTACCTACATGTTTACTAGTGGTTTTGATTTTTTTTTTCCCATCCCTTGGCTCTTCCCAAAGATACTCCTACCTGCTAATTTTTATGGATAAGAGAAGTAATAACAGCTAGTTAGGAATTGTAACCTAAATTGCTAAACTGTTTTCAGCTAAAGTTAGTGTGTGAAAAAATTCATTCATCTCTCACTACTGTGAATTTCTCCTTGCATCAAGTATACTTATTTAGGAATATCAGATACTGTGTTAAACTTTTGATACTTTGACATTTACTCTTGCTAAATCTTGAAGGGCAGTGTGAGTGAAGTGAGTGAAGGAATCACTTTAAAATCCTTTTAAGAGGATGAAGTCGTAAGCACATATCTGGGATTGTACGTACAGGTTTCTCACTCTACCCTCTTGAAGTTGAGGGACAGAGAAAAAAGCTGCCATAATTCAGCAGGATAAGAAAGAATTCCCAAATTCCTAAGCCTAGAGATGCATAAAATTTCGGATTTCAGTCATTTATACCAAATTTTATGTTTTGCCACTGAGAATGATTATTTTCTTAGACATGAATATTTTCATCACCAGAACTAGAAATTGGCTGTCCTTTTGAAATGCTTCATAAGTATTTCTGTAGCTACAACACTGTGTAGGCCCCATATAATTATCTTGCTAAATATATGATCTGGTTCAGATTCTCTGCTTATCAAATCAGGATGGGGTAATGGATATAATAAATACCTTCATTGCCATGGAAAGCTGTCGGTTATGAGTGTGTTCATTATGATAAACTCATAAGGGCTTGGTAGAAACCATGGATAGTGAGAGCCTATGGATTTACTGTGGTTTCATTGATTCTTACTTATTACATTATTAGTGACATTGGCTTTATGCTTCTCAGAGCGGGACAAGCAGCCCTGTTTCTCTCATGCTGAGGGCCGTATTTACCACCCATTTCAGTTTTCTCTATGTGAAAACAAAATATCTGACATTTACTAGAGGTAGTCCAACTCCAGGGTAATTTTGTTCTCCCAGGGAACATCTGACAATATCTGTTGACTGTTATAACTGGTGTTTATTTACCATCATTCCTGACTTCTCTTTCTCTGTTTGTCTTTTTTTTAAAAAACCAGACATTTATAAGGAAAAACCTGTGGATTACATCTTTCTCCTGGTGGCGAAATCAGACAACGAAGCTATTCTTCTCAAGTACCTAGAGATTTCCATTGCTCAGCCTGTTACTTCTTTATTTGATGTGGGGGTCCCAAACAGTGCTCAGGAGCACAGCGGTCATTTCTAGCAGGCTAGAGGGTTCATTAGTAGGACCTGCTGAAGCTGGGGATTATGAACCCATACCTGGCATTACACAAAGACCTGGGGTGGGAGGGGCGGGAAAGAACGTAGAGTACTTGGGATCAAACTTGAAACCTTACACATATGAGGTATACACTATTATTTTGTTTGGGGGCCATACATAGGGTCAATCCTGACTCTGCACTCAGGAGTTACTTCTGACAGTGCTCAAGAGAAAATAGGGGATGCCAAGAATTGAACCTGGGTTGGCTGCATGCCTTACTTTCGATACAATCTCTCCAGTCCCAACGAGCCATACATCCTTAACCCCTGAGCATCTCCCCAGCTCTCTCTGAGTCTAGTATCTCTGGATTTCATGTCCCTTTTTTCCTGTCCCTGAAAAAACAATTCCAAAGCCATTTCCACCTGGAAATAATCATTCCCACTCTCAGAGTTCCAAATTATTTCTTCCTTCATAACCTGAGTTCATTTGCTAAGATATTTTTATTTGCCTTTGATCCCAACAAGCAACATTTCTCTGTGATTGGTCTTTATTTTCCTCAGTGCCTTTTGTAAAAGTCAGTTTCAGGAGGAATCCATTTTGAATTTCTGGCTCTGACTCCCAGACCTTTCTCTTCCTCCTGTAACCAGAGGTTTTAATCTTTCTGGGAGTCAGTCTTGATCCAGTGCGGGGGGGGGGGGGGGGGGGTTGGGAGAGGCGCCAGGTAATCTAGTTCATTTAATTGGTGCTTTTCAAGCTGACCTGCAAAGGGCACCCAGTTAAAATGGATACTGCTATGGCTGGAGGTGGGGAATAGGTAAGAGATAAAGGAATTCCTCCCCCTCCCCAAGCACCAGTTGCCAAGCTTGTACACTGGCCAGAGAACCACAGACAGCCAGAGACAAAGTCGCTCTTGGGTACAGTGCAGAGCAATATGGAGAGACCAGATTGATTTGGGGCAGGAATTGCCCCCACATGGGGGCAGTCCGTTTTTTTTGTTTGTTTGTTTGTTTGTTTGTTTTTGCTTTTCGGGTCACACCTGGTGATGCCCCGGGTTACTCCTGGCTTTGCACTCAGGAATCACTCCTGGCAGTGCTCAGGGGCCCATATGGGATGCTGGAAATCGAACCCAGGTCGGCTGCGTGCAAGGCAAACGCCCTACCCACTGTGTTATCATTCCAGCCCCAAAAACTTCCTTCTTAAGCTGTCAAATCACTGTAACAAGTAAGTCACTGTAACATCACAAGCATCTGGAGTTTTCAGTGTAACTAACATACACTGCTAAAGGGCCCACCTCTTACTCAGGAATAAACCCATTTTCTCAGCACAGTCTGTCCCACTCGTCTTTCACCAGATCCCTCTGCATTGATTCAACAATGCCCTGTTGCAAATGTCCTTGGGAAGTGAAAGCTGCTGCTAAGCCCGACCTTGGCAGACAGAGCTGACCTACAAAAGAGCCATTGTCTGAAATGACCTTTCAGAGCCTGCCTCATCTGTATCTTCGCCTTTTAAGGGACAAGGGTTTTGTTACAAAAGAAATCACCATCAAGGAGTTGTTAAGAGTCTACCTCGGAAAATTCATTATAAGACATCTTGAGATGCTAAAAGGGTTTTTAAAGGGATGTTTTCCTGGGCAAAATGGGTTTGCTTGATATTGAGTTAAATTGGACTAGTGAGTTCTAGGGCTGGAGCGATAGCACAGCAGGTAGGGCATTTGCCTTGCACGAAGCCGACCCAGATTCAATTCCTCTGCCCCTCTCGGAGAGCCGGGCAAGCTACCGAGAGTATCTTGCCCGCATGGCAAAGCCTGGCAAGCTACCCGTGACGTATTCCATATGCCCAAAACAGTAACAACAAGTCTCACAATTTATTGTGAGACGGTACTGGTGCCCACTTGAGCAAATTGATGAACAAGGGGAAGACAGTGCTATAGTGCCGTGCAGTGAGTTCTAAGCTGGCTTATTTCTACAAAGAGGAGAGAATGTACAGATAAGGATGGTTGGTGGTAAAGAAGGGGAGGCACAAAATCCTGCTTTTGCGGGATCCTTTGTGTAACCCAGAGAGGTCCCTAAATTTATTTGGTCAAACCAAATCCTTTTCAGAAAGGAATTCACGCCCATCTCTCCACCAGGGTACATTTCCCAGCACCAATATCCCCTGTATCTCTCCTGCCACATCCTCCCCGCTCACTCCACTCCCATCATCCATTTTTAAATTACTAGTGTGACTCCAGGAATTCTCAATATATTTGAGACCTGGGCTTGTACTTAGAATTCTTCAGTATATTTCAAATAGACTTGTCTCTGCAGATACCTAAAGAGCAAAGCAACAAAGCAATCTCTGCCAGTCCAGAATTCGGGAGATGAAACTTGGTATTTTAACTATCTGTTCATTTCTTTGGAGCCTAAGGAAATCTCTACTCCCGTCGGGTTTGAAAATGTTCTCTGCCTCCTCAACACGGAGGGAAACTTGGAAATTGGGTGGAAATTGCCCATTACTGTGTAAGAAAGTGGGAATTTTTCACTTGTTTCTCATAAGAGATACAGTAAATCGATTCACTTTTTATATTGTCCTGTCAGTGTCTCAAGAATGAGCAACAAATTCTGAAGCACTCTCAGTATACCACTATTTGAGTAAATTCTTTCTTCCCTCATCTTGCACAGCGGAGCTTACAATACCTTCTATAACATCCTCAGACATCCTTTCTAGGAAAGGCTTAAAATAGAATGTAGATTTGTCCTGTGATAAGATGTTGACAACTACACAAATTTGGGTGAATCAAACGTTACATTACATCTGCCCAAAATAGTGCCACCAAGAGCCACAGAAAATCAGCTCAGACATTGTAGGGAAATTGATATTTAATGAGCAAGCAAAACACTTTAAACAAAGAAAAGCAGACAGACCTTCCACCATCCTAGACATGATTTTTCTAGCAAATCAGTGAGGGGAAACTGAGTTGACTAATTTAAAATAAATGTCGATGAAAAGGGTAAAAATGAAAAAGTGGGAAAAGATCTTCCTCACCCTTTCTCCATGGGGTTGGGTAAGGTGGCTGGAATTGAGGCTACATAAGACCACAAGCTTATTTACAAACAGGCCCCTACAGCCAATCGAGTTCACTAACTTTGTCAGCTTCACTTCCCCTAAAGCCACTACCTCCTTCTACTCCCAAGAAACCTTCCAATCCCAAATAATTCTGACTTTTTCTGATCTCTGTTATATAAACCCTAGTATGATTTTCCTTGTGGTTGGTTAAGTGGCCTCTTGGGCTCATTGTACAAAATCCCTAGTCCTTATTGATTGTTCCAGTATTTATTCCTAAGAGTCAGCTGCTTTCGTCCTACCTCTTCTTCATCTGTTCTAATTCAGGTAGCCATTTCCTTTCCTTGGACTTACAGGCTGTCCTCTTTTTCTCATGTCTTCTTTAATTTTTGTTTGTTTTGGGGTCACACCCATCTGGGCTCAGGGCTTACTCCTGGCTTTGTACTCGGATCACTCCTGGCAGTGCTTAGAGTACTGTATAGGGAGCTGGGGATCAAACCTGGGTTGGAAGCATGCAAGGCAAATGACCTATTTGCCACAGTACTATCTCTCGACCCCTTCATTTCTCTTTTTATTAAACCACAAAATTAATATATGTGTGTGTATGTGTGTGTGTGTGCATGCGCGCGCACACACACACACATACAAATACACAACAATAATCTTGGGGCAACTCAGTAGAGCTCAGAGGCTACTTTCGGCTCAGTATTTGGGCTTGCTCCTGAGGGTGCTTTGGAAAACATGGGGACAGTTATTTGGCCTTGAATTTTTTTTTATTTTTCATAGTATGTAGCAATAATAGCTGGCATTGTGTAGGCTATACCTCCCCTATTAACCTTTCCTTCCAGTGTTTTTGACCTCAACCTTGTTTGGTCATGAGAATAATCAGAAATACGGACAGCAGAAACATCAAAAATATTCATACATTGTGAGTTTGTCTTACTGCCCTTTTAAACAGTAAAAACTGCCATGTGAAGAAGGCAGGGTTAACAAGAATACTAGGTGATGAAAATCAGCATAGCTGTTCTCATCTGACATTGCCCACTGCCAGGCCTGTGGAATAATAAACCATCCTTGAATGTGCAGTAACCAACTGATGTGTCAGCTGTCTGCATATACACTAATGACTCCTGGAGAGACCAATTAATCTGGTCCAGGCTGGAGGAAGAAAAGTTCAACTGACCTCCAGAACTGGGAGTGAAATTAACTGTTGTAGTTTCAAGTTACTAAGATTTGTGATGTTTGTCATAAAACAAATGCTCACTGGAACACATCATTGATAAGCAGAGATAATCACATTTTATTATAAGGCTACTAGTCTGAATTAAGTGTATTAACAGTTCTTGACATATAAGGAAGTGCTGTATTGAATGATTTATTTGAATGTTACGCACCTGTGGCTGATTGGTGAGGTATGTTGTTTAGTGGCAGGTTCTCATATATGTCAAATTCTGGATTCTGTCTTCGGCACCACCCCAAACAAAAAGCCCAGAGCTTTCTTTTGTGTTTATAATTTAGAGTTTCCTAATTTTACTGGGTTTCAATCTTTGGGTGTCCTCTTACTACCTAAATTCCAGGTAATGGAAGCATCCAGAATTCAGGAGAAAGTATGGCTGTTTAGCTGTCAGCAATATCACTAGTATTTTGTCAAGATGACAGATTCTCACCCTGCTCTATGTGGATTCCTTGTGATTATAATTCATTCAATGGGAGAAAGACCAGAAACCTCACCAAAAATTAACCGAAATGCTCCTGAAATGTTAAAGTGGCCACTTGGGCACTGCATTTGTTAGGGAACATCTGTAAACAAGCTTTCAGACCACAGTGACAGACTCATACTCTGTCCACTGGCCTATTTGAGACCCATTTACTTTCCAGCAATTCTGTCTCTGCAGTCATGTTTCCCTGGTAATAGCATAGGGTCCCCCATCCCACTTAGTCCCGGGTTCACACTAGCCAGGAGACTTCTAACATGTGCCAGGAGACTTCTAACATGTGCCAGAAGACTTCTAACCTCTTGCTTCTCTGTTTTCCGCATATTGAACTGGGATAAGCCCCAAGGTCCCAGGTGGGTGTTCCTGAAACGTTAGAAATCAAACAGATTGCTTCCTCATCTATAAAATAGCCGTCTCCCAGGTGTCTAGCTTTTACATCCCAAATGTCTGCATTCTGCTTATCTTAGGTAGCAGATCATGTGATTGAAGACACCTGGAGAGCATCTAAAAACACTTTTGAAAATACCCAGCAGCAGAGAGAGCCTGCCTCATTAAACAGCTGTGGGGACAATATATATTTAGAAAGAGAATGTCGCTGGTGCTGGGATATTTTTGGCAGGTTGCTTAGGTTATGAGGCGCTAAAAATGAATTTGTGGAAAGGTATGAGTGGTAGGTCTGGGAGGTAGTTTTCTTCCTTTATCTTGGCTACTTCATCTTAGTGAGCTAATTATTTTATTTATAATTATTGGCCATACTTGGCAGTGTTTGGTGCTTTATTTTATCTGATGGCATGCTTTAGCTCCTATACGATCTCTCTGGCCCCTGAATGAGATAGTCAGGTTACTTTAAATCATTCACATATCTACGATCTTTATCATAACTTATTTTAATGGTAATATTTTTAATGGTGGGCTGGAGCGATAGCACAGCGGTAGGGCACTTGCCTTGCACGCAGCCAACATGGCCCACCCGAGTTCGATTCCTCTGCCCCTCTCGGAGAGCCCGGCAAGCTACTGAGAGTATCTCACCCACACGGCAGAGCCTGGCAAGCTACCTGTGATGTATTCGATATGCCAAACACAGTAACAACAACAACAACAACAACAAAAATCTCCAATGGGGACATTACTGGGCCCACTCGAGCAAATCGATGAACAGCGGGAGGACAGTGACAGTGATTTTTAATAGTAATATTTATTGTCTCTAAACATGCATGATGATGTGTAGAATGTATAGAAATACAGTGTATAAGGTTATCTGTTCCAAGGTCAAGATTTGAAAGATGATATCCTAGAACTTTGGGAAGACGTTTACTCTGACTTAGTTTTACAAATGAGAAAACTGAGTTTCAGAGTAACTTAATTACCTTACACAGGATAACTGCCCAGTGACCATGGCAGAACTCAAACCTGGCCTCTGATAATTATTCCTGGTCAATATTTATTATTTTTAGATTTTCATTGCAGTATATAGAATTATTTTCAAAAAGAATGTTTAGAAAGACATTGCCACCACAATGCCAGAGAGAGAGAGAGAGAGAGAGAGAGAGAGTGAGAGAGAGCATCTGCCATAGAGGCAGGCTGGGAGATTGGAGGGTGATGGGAGGGAAACTAGGGACACTGATGCTGGGAAATATACACTGGTGGAGGGATGGGTGATGGAGCACTGTATGACTGAAACCTAATCATGAACAGCTTTGTAAGGGTGTATCTCACAGTGATTCACTAAATTTTTAAAAAATAAATAAATATAGTCTTTCACGCCCTACAGAGGTCACGAGTTGCCCCCCACAAGAGGCTCTCTGGCACGGCCATGGCTCCAGAGAACAGAAACCGATATCATAACTATCTGACTTTCAGCAGAAATACTTCCAGGCTTAATAAGTAAGCGGCCCCACGACATCATTTGATTCTTGTAACCAGCTGTAGAAAACAAATTATTTCACAATGCCTTTTCAGCATGTCTGATTTGGGGGTGTAAACTCTAAAGAATAATGGTGTATCTTTTGTTGAAACCATGAATCTAATCAAAGTGGATAGAGTGTTAACTAGAATTTATCTGCTTCACAGACATTGGGAGGGTTGGGAGGGGGGGTTTATTGGGGTTCTTGGTGGTGAAAAAAAAGTATTGGTGAAGGGAAATGTGTTTGATAATTGGATGACTGAGACTTAAACCTGAAAGCTTTGTAACTTTTCCCACAGTGATTCAATAAATAAATAAATAAGAAAAAAATAAAAGTAGGTAAAGGGATATACCTGATAACCTTTCAAAAAATAATAATAAATAAAAACAAATAAAAAAACATTGTCAAAAAAGACTGGATTGGGGCCGGAACGATAGCACAGCGGTAGGGCCTTTGCCTTCCACACAGCTGACCTGGGTTCGATCTCCGGCATCCCATATGGTCCCCTGAGCACCGCCAGGAGTAATTCCTGAGTGCAGAGCAGGAATAACCCCTGAGCATTGCTGGGTGTGACCCAAAAAGCAAAAAAAAAAAAAAAAAAAAAAAAAAAAGACTATTGTCTGGCTTTTAGAGAAGTAATTTTTTTTTTTAATGTTGTTTTGGGTTTTTTTTTCCCTTTATTGTATTTTATTTTTTTTTAAAGTTGTAGATTTACAATTTTTTGTGCTTTGGTTTCAATTATACAATGATCAGATACCCATCCCTCCACCAGTGCCCATTTTCCACCACCATGGATAATATCCCTCCCACCCCCATCCCCCCATCCCCCCTGTCTCTGTGGCAGGGCAATCCCCTGTGTTCTCTAGAGAAGTAATTTTTAACATATATTCTAAGTAGAAGTTAAGAGCTAATATATCTGTATAATGAAATAAAACAAATCTGCCCCTGGGGATTTTAAGATAGGAAGAACAACTGTTCCTTAAATTACAGTTGGCAACATGGTTAATTTAGAGTAAGCAGTATGTATTTGATTTTTTTTATTGTTGTTACCCCAGGTGACAGAAAGAGAATGAGAAGAGAAAGTTCTTGAGGTGCTGTGCATATTTAATCTAAAAGAACCGTGTGTAAAAACAGCGGAGGGATCTATTTCCCCTGCCGGTCCTATTTTTTTTTAATTAATTAATTTATTTATTGAATCACCGTGGGAAAGGTTACAAAGCTTTCAGGTTTAGGTCTCAGTCATGCAAATATCAAACACATTTCCCTTTACCAATACTTATTTTTTACCATGAAGAACCCCAATAAAACCCCACCCCCCACCCCTCCCAGTCCCTGTGGGGCAGATGAATTCTAGTTAACACTCTATCTGCTTTGATTAGATTCATTGTTTCAATAAAAGATTCACCACTATTATTTAGAGTTTACCCCCCCCCCCCCATCAGACATGCTGAAAAAGCATTGTGAAGTGATTTGTTTTCTACAGCTGGGTTCAAGAATTAAATGTTGGTTTTGGATTTCTGCTATTTTACTTATTGACCCTGGAAGTATTTCTACTGAAAGTCAGATAGTTAAGAAATTGGTTTCTGTGCTCCGGAGTCGTGGCCGTGCTGGAGAGCCGCTAGTGGGGGGCAACTGGTGGCCTCGGTAGGGTGTGAAGGGCGGACCGAAACGCCCCCCTTCCCATGAGGTTTTAGTTGCCCCCACTCCCCCGGCTCATACCTGCTGTCCACAAGGCTCCCATGTGGCCACCATCTTTCTTTCCAGAGAGGAGAAGGCGACTGGGGCAACACCCTTTCCCCTCCCGACAGACCTGATGGCCTGGATTAACGCATAGTCCTTTCACTTTTCTGCTCCAAACTGCCGGGTTCTGCATTAAGTCCTTGTGCTTCTGGGGCCGTGGCCGTGCTGGAGAACCGCTCGCAGGGGGCAACTGGTGACCTCGGTAGGGCGTGAAGGACGGACCGGAACGCCCCCCTTCCCATGAGGTTTTAGTCGCCCCCACACCCCCGGCTCATACCTGCTGTCCACAAGGCCTGCCGGTCCTATTTTACAGTTCAAAAGATGTTGCTACTTCAACTCTGCTTGAAGAAGGACAATTTGTTCTTCACATATTTTTGAAGGTTTTTGAAGATGGATTTAAAGCAGTTTGACTTTTAATCAGTTTTTTTTTTTCCCAACAACTTAAAAGCAATCAGCACTCAGGGTGCTGGCACCAAAAGAAGCTGAAAATAATAACAGCTCGCACAGATGACCACACTGCCATAAATCATACTTCTGGAAGTCAGGTTTTAAATACAATTTGAACAGAAGCCCAGCAGTACCTTTTATAAAAGTCACAATGATTTCCACTTGAAATTACCCAAGGTAAAAGCTATCTCCCTCTAAGTGGCTCTCTGTGACTAGACAAGAGGAACCTGCATCTTGATAATGTCTTTGCTTCCTAACTCAAAAAGTCTGAACGTGAAAGGTAAAAGCTGCCTCATTTCCACCTTTGAGGGACTAATACTTTTTTTAAGGCATATGGAAGAAAGATGGGCCTTACCAGTTTTCTAGCTCTCCTATTTATTTCTTGCTTAGGAAAATAATAGGCCTGAGCACATGTGTTGAATGCTAGAGGCCCAAGGTTCTAAAGTGTTGAATGCTAGATAGAGGTCCAAGGTTCGATCCCTGGAACTGTATGATCCCCAAGCACAGGGCCTAAAGGTGACCCCACCCCTAGAACCTCCACTCTTGGCACCAAAATAAAGCAAATACAACCAAATAAAAAAATTTTCATTTGGACCTGAGAAGCAATATAAAGACTAAGGAACTTGTCTTGCACACAGCCAATCCCAGCTAGATCCCTGGCACCACAGATGGTTCCCTGGGTACCACCAGGTCTTATCAGGGAAACACAATCAGTGTCTAATCGTGGCTGAGAGTTGTTCTAGGGATAGTCTATAATCTTGGATCGTCCTAAAGTTCTTTTGTATCTTCACATAAGTATATAAAACATAGAAAGAATTGTTTCAATACAAAATGTCCAGTTTGCATGAAGCAGCTTATGTTTAAATAAAGGCCTCAGGGGTGAAACCTTCAAAGGCCATGAGATTCTCTGAGCTCAGAGCAGGAGCTGAGAGATGTGAAGACAGGCCAAGAGCTTTTGAAGTTCTGTAAAATGAGAAGCTTCCTTTGCTTGGTTTTTCATTGCTAAGGTCCTCGGTGCCCTGGGAGGGTTTTGTGCAAAGCCTCCCTCCGCGGAGCTGACATTTCTATGTCTGATCGATCTGCAGGCTCCAGGAATCTGGCTGTAAACAAACATCCCCCTCATCTCCAAGTCGTCCAAGCTAAATTCCAGCAGCGACTTGAGAAGAGCCCCAGCGCCTCCCCCTCCCCCCCCCCCATTTCATTCCTTTCCACCTGAAAAGGTGACAGGAAGGGTCTTTTGCTTCAAATAATGATACAAATTCTCCCAGGAGGACTTCAAAAGCCCCAGCCCTTCAGCAAGGGCAACCTTTGTTCAAACTTCACTTCTTTTTTTTCTTTCTCTTTTTTGCTTTTTTGGGGCGCATCCGGCGATGCTCAGGGGTCACTCCTGACTCATGCACTCAGGAATTACTCCTGGTGGTGCTTGGGGGACCATAAGGGATGCTGGGAATTGAACCTGGGTCGGCAGGTGCAAGGCAAATGCCTTACCCGCTGTACTATCACTCCGCCCCGCAAACTCCACTTCTTTCACCGCTCATGGAAAGAGGGCATGGGCTACATTTTGAGGATGTACTCAGGGGACACACCCGCATTCCTTCGTGGCCACCGGCCTCTCTCCCCAGGCCCCAGCCTCGCCAACACCGCCCCAGCGCAGCGCTGATAGCTGGCGCCCCCTCCCGGGCAGGAAGGGTGCAGCGCCTGGTACCAGGACCCCGCAGGGCAGACGCTGCGGGGATGGGTGGGGGGTGGGCTGGGGTTGGGGTTAAGCTTGGGAGCTGTTCTCTTTCAGAAAAGCGGCCCCTTGATCATCATTCAAGCTTTTTTTCTCTGGATGAATCTGACTCAGGGACATGAATGCCAGTTCCCCGGGGGCACTGGGGTGCAATATTCTGTCTGCTCGCGCTAAAATAAAACTACAGGGTGCACAGTTTGGCTCTGAGGCACTCACACCAATTCCGTTGCCAACACCGACTGCATCATTTGCCAGGTGCCAGCACCATGGATAGCCCCAAGGATTTGCCGTAGCTGGGCAACAACTGGCTGCTCTGCTCTGACCTCATAATATATGGATGGAGGGGGTGTTAAATGAGCAATTGCAATCAGGCGTGGTAAGTGTCGTGGGAAGGTAGAAATTTTCGGTATGACTCTACAAGGAAATCATGTAAAAAATTAATCTAAATCTCCAGAGAGAAAACTCAGGCGTCACAGTGCCACAAACCTCAAAGGCAACTCAAGTAGGAGCTAGGGCAAGGTTTTCAGATCTCAGAAAAGAGCATCTACATCACACACAGTCTTCCTCAGTTCAAATTGCTGTGCTCCAATGTCAGAATTTCTGATTGCCAGATAGGGTGTGGGAGAGACTGAGAATTTGCTGGGATGATCACAATTACTTCAGGGAGTTGAATGGGGTGTGGTTGCTGTAATGGTGTGTGTGTGTGTGTGTGTGTGTGTGTGTGTGTGTGTGTGTTGTGATGTTAAGTCCACTGCAGAGACTGTGGGCTTGGAGGGGTGTAGGAGAAGATGCAAAGTTAGAGTCCGTGACAATAGACAAAGAGCTGGGAGGAAATGTCTCACAGAGAAGAGCCAAGCAAGACTCTGTAGATTGGGTGGGGATGAGGGATGGGTGCTCAGTGCAACTGAATACAGCTGTGTTCATGGGGGTGAGCAGATCCCTCAGAAGAGTTTGACTTTTACGAAGTTCTATAGATCAAAAATCCTAAAATCAAGGTGTGTGTGTGTGTTCTTGCTTTCTTCAGTTCCCAGAGATTGTTCACGTTTTCTAGCTACGTCTCCTCCCTCTCATTTCTCCCACTGCTGCTTCCTCTATCACATTCCTTCTCTCTTCTGTCTCTTTTTAGAGCTCTTGAGATGATGCTGGATCATCACCTATCATATTTGTTGTTTTTGTGTTTGGGGTCACACCCTGCATTGTCCAGGGTATACTTCTGACTCTGGGTTCACCCCTGGTGACATTACTCAGTTGCTCAGGGACTCCACGAGATGCACTAAACCCAGTTCAACTATGTGCAAGGCAAACATTCTGCTGTTGTGATATCTCTCAGGCACCTATCACAAAAATTATAGCATCATCTGCAAAGTCCTTTTTATCATGTAAAGTGACATACTCACAGACTGGAAGAAGGCTTAAGAGATATTTTAAGGCTCTCCTCATGTTAAGTTTATAATGGTATCTTATCAATAAATGTGCACTACAATATGTGTAGCTGCTTTTTATTTACACATTATTTTTGTTATTGTGCATTAAAGTTTGCGTATGCATCATTATAAATCCCCCTTGATATACATAATGTTAAGCTTCTGGCATCAATTTATTGAGGGTGGGTTGAAGGGGGGCAAAAGTGGAGAAAGTCAACTAAAGAAGCAATTGTAGTTTGCAAGTAAAAGATGTGATAGTTTACATATGGAAGATGGCTATAAAGTAAAAGGCCCTCCCGTTGATCGTCGATTTGCTCGAGCGGGCCCAGTAACGTCTCCATTGGAGACTTTGTTGTTACTGTGTCTGGCATATCGAATACTCTCGGTAGCTTGCCGGGCTCTCCGAGAGGGGCGGAGGAATCGAACTCGGGTCGGCCATGTGGGCTGCGTGCAAGGCAGACGCCCTACCCGAAATGGCAGATTCCAGAGATATATGAGGCAGAGTCAACAGAATTTGGAGATTTGTTATAAGTGGACATGGGAGGAGGGAGGAGGGGAGGAAAAAGGTTGACTGCCAGGCTTGGTAACTGGTGCTAGTCATACCTTTTCCTTGAGCATTAGAGTGGAAATAGTGCTTTTGGATTATGACTTGGACTGCAGCTTGAACTGTGGATAAATCCGTGGGTTGTCTGCATAGATAATGATTAGTGAAGTCAGAAGACTATCTGAATAGCTTGAGAAAAGGCAGAGAGAGTGATACATTCAAAGAGGAATGGGTCTAGATCCTGAAGACATCGTGATGGCTGAGAGCTGTCATATTCAAGAGGGGCTTACCGTTCTTCACGCACAGAGCTCAGAAGTGAGACTGACTCAAATGAATGTTAAGCAAGAAGTTCTGACATGTCTCTATGTGTGTGTCCTGAGACTGCTTCTTGCTATGTCTGGGAGAGGTGCCCTTCAGTCTTCTTTCCTTCACATGTGGCTAGAATAGAACAGGAGCACCGCAGCTTATGAGGACAGGGAGAGTGTGATGCTTTGGTGGGGTTAAATTTAGGATTCTCAATCACAGACATCTAAAAATATTGACTACAAGTCTGTCTTGACTTCAAGGAAAACAACCTAGTCTCAAGGTAGTGTTAGGGTCAGTGATGTACGCTGCTGCCACCTTGAGGTCAAGCGTGAGAACGCAACACCTTTCCCTTCCGTTTATGAATCCAAGTGAGGACGGAGGTGCACGCCGTTGCCACCTGGAGGACAACCGTGAGAATGCATCACGTTTGCCTTATATTTATGAATCAAACCTCCCTTCAAAATTTCTTTTCCTTTAGGGATGGGTATATGATCGTGGTATGACCGAGATCCAAGCACAAAAATTTGTAAATATACAACTGTACCTCATGGTGTTTCACTAATAAAAAAAATAAAATAATTTTATCATAACCTAAAAAAAAATTTCTTTTCCTTTATTCCTTTATCTCCCTCCCTTCCTCCCTCCCTCCCTCCCTCCCTCCCTCCCTCCCTCCCTCTCCCTCTCCCTCTCCCTCTCTCCGTCTTCCTCTCTCTCTCTCTTCACTTTCTTTTTTGTGGGGGTGGTGGGTGGGTAAACAATTTTTTTCCTAAATTCACAAATTACTTTACAGTGCCCTCCGAACATTTTCTTCTTCCAAATTCCTCAGTGAGTGTATTTGTGGGGGCGAGGTGAGGGGAATATTTATCACTGGTTTTATCAGCTATAAATAGACTAAAAGTCAAAACTAAGTAGAGGCTGATGAGGAACAAAGCAGGGAACCTTCAGAAGTGAAGCTGAACCACCCACGTTTGCTTCCGTTTTAAATGACCTGTCCGTGTGAAATGTTAGAATATGCTGTAATAATTTTAAAGCATCTCTTTTTTTTGCAGGATTAACACTATCCTTCAAATCAAACTCAGCATGGCTAACTTTCAAGCCATCGTGTTAATCCACTCTATCAAATTATATAGTACTAGCTAATAAGCCATGACACATTCTCTAATAACGTGTCATCTTATTCATGCTTTAAAAGAAGCAATGACTAGGGTTCATTAGATAAAATCAAAATCCTTCCATTTTTAAAACTGTTTGCTTTTTCACACTGGGAAGAACCTGATCATTATTCGGCTTCTGTAAAAGCCGAAACTAAAGGCTGACTTCTTTATATTCACCCCACCATCACCACCACCAAGTTTTAACCGAACTTGATAAATCTTTCCTTTCAGCTAGGATCCTGTATAAGCAACACTTTCTTATCAGAAGAGCAATAACAATTGAAGAAGATTTGTTGCCAGTACCAGATTTTACTGGTCTGGAGCAATAGCACGGCAGGTAGGGTATTTGCCATGCACGGGGCTGACCTGGGTTTGATTCCTCCTCCCCTCTAGGAGAGCCCAGCATGCTACTGAGAGTATCCCACCGCACAATAGAGCCTGGCAAGCTCCCCGTGGCGTATTTGATATGCCAAAAACAGTAATAACAAGTCTTACAATGGAGACGTGACTGGAGCCCGCATGAGCAAATAGATGAATAACAGGAGGGCAGTGCTACCAGATTTTACTAGCAGTGTCATGAAGATCTACACAAGGAAGAATTTGAGTATTGTCAAAGAATCCAGGAGGGGAAGAAAGAAGAGAGACCTTCTCTTACCGTTGTCATTGCCTTGCTTGATCTCCTCCGCGGTCCGATCTATCAAGACATACAGGGACCAAACCACACAGGTGATGGCGATGACGTGGAATGTGACAGAGCAGAATATTTTCCTCCTCTCGCTGGTGGTCATCTGGAGTTTCTCCCACTGCAATAGAAACAAAGAACATAATACTGAATTTTGGAATAGGAGAGTTCCCATTCTTTCTCTTTCAGACCCCAGCGATGCACAATGAGTAGAAGAATGGCATTATGAAGCTGTGATTTCAAATGACGCTCTATGAACGTCCTCATGTTGGGTACACAGGAAACCTTGACTTGAAGTTACATATAACTTACCTGGACATTAAGATCAAAACAAAAGCAATTTCTTACTCTCCAAACGAATTCAATCAAGTCTTTTGTTTTGCCCGCCTACACATTCCTTGTCTATATCAAGACTAGGATAGTTGAAATATTACCAACTATTTAGAATGGATTCCTTTCAGGTTTCTGCATAGCTTTTCTTCCTGGCTTATAGTCTGGAATAAGTAGTCTCAGATTGATTCATGGTTAGCTGTGCATTTCTTGATGTATACATTTAATATGTACTTGAATGCCTGATTATCTGCCAGAGAGAGTCACCATTTTGTCACAGATTTTATGAGAAACACACATTTTTTTCATCTGGACGTAGGATTCGGGAGACCTTTTTAAGCAATTCTGATTTGCTACTGCCGCGAGGGAAGTGACTTGAGCCACATCCCTAAGTTACTCCTTAGAAGGTGGAGGTGGAGGGTGGGCACTGGTGGAGGGATGGGTACTTAATCATTGTATAATTGAAACCCAAGCACAAAAATTTGTAAGTCTACAACTGTACCTCATGGGGTTTCATTAATAAAAATTAAAAAATAAAAATAATTTAAATTAGAAAAAAAGAATGTTGAAAATGCCTCAGTCAGTCTGGGAGAGAAGGACCAACTGTATATAATGATAGATTGCAGTTCATAAGAGTGAATGTATCCATGATTTTTTTAGAAGAAATTTAGACACTCAAGAGGAATTATAATTCCTTGACTATTAAGTAAGTAAGTAAGTAAAGGCCCTCCCGTTGATCGTCGATTTGCTCGAGCGGTCCCAGTAATGTCTCCATTGGAGACTTTGTTGTTACTGTGTCTGGCATATCCAATACTCTTGGTAGCTTGCCGGGCTCTCCGAGAGGGGCGGAGGAATCAAACTTGGGTCGGCCATGTTGGCTGCATGCAAGGCAAACGCCCTACCCGCTGTGCTATCGCGCCAACCTTGACTATTAGTTTCATTTAATTTCTGCATGAGGAATTGTGTCTTTATTTCTTCCTATATTATTTCCATCAGAAAATCAAACCACTGTGGTCACATCAGATGTAACTTCATATTTCTACAACCCAAATTTACTATGATTCATGGTTCTTTGCAGAGAATGGTCGTGGGTCTTACCAGGCTGTGCCTAGGAAATCATATGTGATGCGAGGGATCAAATTGGAGTTGCCTGTGTACAAAGCATCTTACCTCTCTAAGTAAGAGTACTACCTTTCTGAGCCCTAATATAATCTCTTTGTAATCTCTGCATTCTTTTCTTTTACTGAAACTTTTCTTTTACTGAAACTCGCCGGGACCCCTTGGAGGGTAGTGGGTTGAGCTTTCCTCCCCACCCCGACCAGGGCTCCGGCAGCCAAAGACCTCCAGGATCAGCCACCACCATGCTGAGACCACTCTCCGCACACATGAAGGTACTGGCAGAGGGACAAAGTCACGCGGGTTCCGGGGCCGAGATCTCTAAGCCTACTCGGATTGACATCTTATTATGATATCTTATTATCTCATTCCTACTTTGGACAAACTGGCAGGTTACCGAATGTAGCCTGCCCACATGGCAGAGTCTGGCAAACTCCCCGTGGTGTACCCAATATGCCAAATACCAGTAACAGTTATGGGTCTCATTCTCCTAAAGAGCCTTGAATATAATCTCAGGGCTAGGATGAAGGAGACTTTACTGGGGCCTGCTCGAGGCAATCGACGAATAACAGGATGATTTGTGATTTGTGACTGAAACAAAATCTTTAGAATTTCAGAGGAACTTTCTTTTTCAATGCCACTCTCACCAAAACACACACACACACACACACACACACACACACACACACACATTTAATTTTCATGTGTATTTGAAACAAGAGGGCAAACTTTATTTAAATGAAGTCCTGGCTTTGCCGCAAGACTTTGGAAATGGGTGAAGCCACTTAATCTTTCTGGGTCCAACTCTCATCTCTTCATAGAAGCAGATCGTGGTAGAGGTGATGACCAAGAGGTTTAGAAAAGGGATATGACTTGTCTACTGAGAGACAACTTTCATTATGATTGGCTCTGCTAAAACAGTTTTTCCACCTTCCTTGGCAGAGGTTGACATTGATAGTTTTCTATCAATAAGATGTGAGCTGTTTTCACCAAAAGATTTGAGTTTTTGCCACCACGGTACCATATTTCTATTTTTTCCTCACCTTCATGTTCTATGCTTTGGAATTCATAATTAGCTATAACAGTAGTCATCTTGCAACCTCATGAACTGGAGAGAACTCTATCAGGATGGTTTCAGCTCACCTTTTGGTGCTCTTTTCTATCAGAGAAAAATAAAGCCCGGTCTAGTGAAGCCAGGATTTCTCAAGACTTTGCTACTAGGTGTGTAATTCCTGAATCAATGAAAATATTCTCATTTCTCTTTCAGTCTGACAATTAAGATTCTACAATACCTTTGTGAAGGCAAGTGCCTTGGTCCCTGTTTTCTGCCTTGACAGTGTTTTTGCCGAACGAAAAGTGAATCGAGAAGTTGATAGTGTGACTTGGTTTTTGTGAAAAACTTCACATCATATCTGTTATTTAAAATCTTTTTTGGGCTAGTGAGCGATTGTAATGTTAATCTGACTAACCTGAAAAATGATAGAATATTTTAATTTGGCAGTAGCATAGCATTTCATGATTACTACAGATTTCTTGAATCGCCACTATGTCACTATGACCGAAGAAGTACAAGACGTATCAAAAGAATCTTTTATTCACATTTCCTAAATGTTCCAAGTGGATGTGAATGTGCTTACCAAATCAACCCTCAATTACAAAATCTACTTAAAAAGTGTCTTAAAGTTGGAACTTCTTAAATCCAAGAAGCATTTTTTTAAATATCTAAAACTCATTTTTAACATTAATGAGCCTCAAAAAAAATATCAGTGGGTTATTAGGAACACGCCAAATCACTTGTACAGTTTCAACTGTACAATAGAAGCTCTGAAGTTGTCGTCTCCTAATTTCCGCAGCATTTTAAGAGAAATGTGAAGTGCAAAGAGATCATCAAATGTTCCCATTTTTCTTTCATCCTCACAAGTGTGATTCAGAAATTCATTAGGCTGCACCTAGTAAATGTAATAGCACAGCGCCCTCTTCTGACGATTCCGTTTCTGCATGACGTATTCAGGCCAACGCTCTGGAAGAAATCATGGCATTTTTTGAAATTGACTATTCCTAGCTGCCTGTTTCCAGGCCTACTTACAAGAGTGCATAGCAGGGGTCATGAGTGTGTGAGTTTTCACAGTAGGGATGGATTGAGAAAGGACAGTAGTCTAATTTAGCAAAACTTTCATGAAACGGATTTGAAGTTTATGATGCCGAAGTGCCACAACAGTTCACAAAAGGGTTAATGAAACGGAGACTGGGGGGATAGAGGAGGGGCTAAGGCACCTGAGATCAGTTCCCCAGCAGTGCCGGGAGTGATCCCTGAGCACTGTTGTGTCTGGCCTAAAATCTGCCAATATTGTGTGTGTGAGCGGGGGATACTCCCCAGATATGTACATAGTCATATTAAAATGGGCAGTTTCACACGGTGTGTGTGTGTGTGTGTGTGTGTGTGTGTGTGTGTGTGTGTGTGATGCCCATGGTTCCACAAGGTGCAGCTTTTAGAAGAAGCCATCAGGGAGAAGAGAGCGACCGCCGGGTGCTTGCGCTGGAGGTGAGAGCATCACTTTGTCAGAGACACAAGTTCTCACTTTACTTGTGTTTGGGGCTCACACCCAGTGGTCTTCTGGGCTTACTCCTTGCCCTGCTCTCAGGGGTCAGTCATGGCAGTGCTCAGGGATGCTCTGTGGTACTGGGGGCCAGAGCCGGGTCAACAACATGTCAGGGGAGCACTCTGTCCGCTGTGCCATCTCTTGGGCCACCACACTCTACTTTTGAGATAACTTGATGCTGGTTTTACCCACACAAACACAGAAACAACAGGCCCTTACCCAGCACCATTGATGGGCAGGTCTCTGAGAAGGGAGCCAACTCATTTGTGTTGCAGGCTGGTGTCACAGGGTACCACCTTCCCGTTTCCTTCAGATCCCAGTCAAATATTGTGGGAAATTGTTCCCCTCACAGGAACGCCAAGGTTAGAATAGTCCTCTCGGTAAAAGAACTTAGGCCTTTTATAATATGATGGGGTAAGCAAAAATGCACCCAGGAAAGAATAGTAAAAGTCAGTTTAGGCGCTCTTTAAATGTGGAGAGCAACATAGGCAAAAATAAATGAGGATTTTGTCACAACTTTATACTTTTTTTTAATTTTTGGGTTACACCCGGCGAAGCACAGGGGTTCCTCCTGATTCTGCACTCAGAAAATACTCCTGGTAGTGCTTAGGGGGCCATATGGGATGCTGGGAATCGAACCCGGGTCGGCTGCATGCAAGGTAAACGCCCTACCTGCTGTGTTGTCGCTCTAGCCCACACCTTTATATTTTCAGGGGTGCCGGCTAATTGGCTGTGTGAAGTGTCCCAGTCTCTAAAGACACAGGTTGAATTTGGACAGGCTTATGAACTGCCCTTCATATCTCTACTGTCAACTTGAACAATGACACCCACACTGGGAGCCAGTGATATTGCAATGAATAGATGGCCAAGGCCTGTGAGCAAACTCGGGCTGTCCAGGTGACCCTGGAGCTCAGACAGTCCTGTGAGTCTCCCTGTCTCCTCTCTGCAGCTGCCCTCCACTGGATGACGGTCTTTCGGCAGAGCATCTGGTCTCAGAGTCTCCGGGTTGAAAATGTTCAACTCAAGGGGTTCTGGAGTTCTCACGACTTTCCTGTCCCCAAGGACAATGATGAGCCACAGCATGCCAGCAAATGACAAATTGCATGGTTGACACTGCCAAGCATCCCCCGGTCCCTTAGCTGCCTGCAGTTCCCTTTTGTACCTTCAGAACAGGGGAGAAGCTCGGGTAGGCAAGACTCAGGGCCCCCAAATTGTGACACGCCCTACCTGGGTGCTTCTAGACTTTGCTTTGGGTATGAAAGTCTCTGGGGCATGGGGACTTTTGAAAAATTGTTATTGGCCATTGGCCCTTCATCAAAAAAGGCATTATGGCAACAGACAGTTGACATGTTATTCACTTAGAAATCACAGCTAGATTTTTTTTTCTTGAAAAGATTGCTCCACTGGGCTATATAGTAAAGAAAAATTGTGTTTCCAGGAAATTCTCTATTCACTCTTGCTCTGTCAAACTGTGCAGGTTTTGCCATTAACTTGCAATTTGTATTCTGTCCTAAAATATACATGACAAAACAGAGATTAATAAAGAGATTAAATCTTTACACAAATGAAGAGTGTAGACAGTTAACTTGCAATATATACAAACACATGATACATGGATTTCTTGACTGGTTTCATTGCCAATTCTTTTTAACACTGTCCCACTGGCTTTTCCCAGTTTCTGAAGAACTGTAGAAACCAGAGCTAGGATAGCTGTGTAATGACAGAACAGACAATCACCACAAGGTGGCGCCAGACCAAAACAAGAGTATGGACTAAAATTGTTTTTAGTCCATAAAAAAAAGGGGAAAAAAATACACACACACACGTGTGTGTGTGTGTGTGTGTGTGTGTGTGTGTGTATTTTGGACACTAAGATTTGCAAAACTGTTAATGTTAGGCTTCCTTCATAAAACATTCCAGCACCCTCTGTCACTGCCCCAGTTCTTCCCTCCATCTGATTTCCCCACATCACTGGCTGTTCTAAACTTCCTTCTGAAAACCAGTTCTCAGAGCTGGTCATTTCTTTGGGCATTTGTTTTCTCCTTACTATGCGTGTTTCTATCTCACACAGGTGAGAGATCTTTCTGATTCTGTCCCCCTCCTTCTGACTGAATTCAACAGCATCGTTCTCTCCAGACCACGTGGTTTCGGCTTCTCTTACAGCTGAGTGGTGTTCACTGTGCATTTGCACCCAAACTGCTTTATCCAGTCATCGGTTATTGGACACTTGGGTTGTTTCTGGATTTTGGTTATTGTGAAGAGTGCTGAAATGAACATAAAAGCACAGATGTCTTTTTTGAATAGATTTTTTTGGTTTCTTGAGGTGATGTGATGCCAGGAAGCAGAACTAATGAGTCAAATGGAAGCTTAAAATTCAGAACTGCTTTTCAACTAGTCAGATGCTGGGGTGCCAGCCAGCTGTGTAGACACTTCCTGGTCATTTTATCAGCCCCATATAGATGGATAGTTACATTTTTATTTTATTTTATTGCTTTTTGGGTCACACCCAGCAATGCACAGGGGTTACTCCTGGTTCTGCACTCAGGAATTACTCCTGGCAGTGCTCAGGGGACCATATGGGATGCTGGGAATTGAACCTGGGTTGGCTGCGTGCAAGTCAAATGCCCTACCTGCTGTGCTATCACTCCAGCCCCTCATTTTTATCTTTTAAAAAGGTTCTGACCTTGCTTATCAGAATGTGATGGAATTTTACCAAACGTAAAGAAAATAATCCCAGGAAACACAACTCTGAAGTCCAGTAGATCACCTCCACATTTTGGTAAGGCAGATTGTGCTAAAGAATAGGAAGAAAATCCTGCAAAACTTCTTCTGGGGTGACATTTCTTTGTGGGTGACATTCTTTGCTTTGCTTCTGCACTAGATCTAAGACTTCTCTTTGACTCCTGTAGATGGATCCCCCTAATCACCTCTGGTCTGGCAATTACAAATACACCTCATTTTTTTGGAGGGGAAACATCTGCTGAGGCTTAATCTGAGTTTAGGAATTACTCCTGAGGACCATAGCCGTTCCTGGGGATGGAATTTAGGTTGGCCTTGTGCAAGAAAAGTGCCCTATCCTTTGCACGTTTGCTCCAGTCTCACAAATGCATTTTTCTCTATATAAGCCATTTATTTGAAATGCCAACTATATGCAGGGTGAAGTCAGTGTTACATGCTGAATAACTGCAGAAAATAGAAGCAGGGAAACCTATGTACAACTGTAATGATACTCAAAAGAGAAATGTAATGGTTGACCATGGTTTCCAATGTCTCACACGAATGAATTCAAGTTTGGAGATACCTAAATAACAATAATACATATTTCTTTTTAAAAATACTATGTACTATTGAAGCGTGAACAAGTTTTACAAAGTACTGGTTGTATAGGTTGTAGAAAACACTTGCATAAGATGTGAGATCAGTTAAGACAAATTTCTGAGCCTTTAGCATTCAAGGCACTTGACTTTATACCAGTAACGACACAACCACAAGACATGCATGTGCGTGAGGGGGGAGGGGCAGGTGCTGCTTCTGGGGAATACAGAAGTGGCACTGAAACCACAAGTTCAGCAATTTTGAATCTTTCAGCCACCCCGTCTCAGAGCAGACAGTGGTGCCACCTGCCCATGGGACCCAGAAACACATTACGGGAGGGTAAATGATGGAACTACCAGAGCTGATTTCGTCCTTTAAACTCACATCAATACACATATACAAAAAGGTTATTTTCAAGACACACACTTGGAAGTTACCTCTCTTTAGTTAACCTTCCATATGCTGAATATTATAATGCCGTGGCCATTTTCTATAGAGAAGGCACAATACATTATTATTATTATTTTTATTTTTATTATTGAATCACTGGTGGAGCGATAGCACAGCAGGTAGGGGATTTGCCTTGCCAGGCTCAATTCCTCTGTTCCTCTTGGACAGCCTGGCAAGCTACCCAGAGTATCCCGCCCGCATGGCAGAGCCTGGCAAGCTCCCGGTGGCATATTCGATATGCCACAAACAGTAACAAGTCTCACAACGGAGATGTTACTGGTGCCCACTCGAGCAAATCGATGAACAACGGGAGGACAGAGTTATAGTGCTATAGTGCTATTGAATCACCATAAGATAGTTACAAAGCTGTTATGTTTGAGTTTTGATCATACAATGGTCAAATACCCATCTCTCCACCAGTGCACATTTTCCACCACCAAAATCCCCAATATACCTCCCATCCCAACTCTTCTGCACAATAAATTTTTGCTCAAAGAAATTCTTAAACATTTTAATATTGGCTCAGGGAGAGAACTGAAAGGGCTGGAGCCCCTTGCATGCCTTTTGCATACCCAAGGACACGAGTTCAGTTCCTGGAACTGCATGGAACCCTGAGTGCCACTGGGATCTGTGTTCCTGTGGCCTCTGAAGCTTCCTGGTCTTAGTATCACTGGTCTGCCTGCCCAAGCCCAGCCCTACATGCACTAAGGGTGCAGTCTGGGGCTCCCAAGCACAGATGGAGAGACCCCTTCCCTGGGTTTTAACATAGACCAGCGTATGAATGCAGTTTGGGGGCCCACACCAGACTTACTGAATCAGAAATTATGATGACAGAGTTCTACAAAGTGACTTAATTACCACCAAGTCCACGCTGAAGCAAGTTACGTTTAGAGAAACAGCTTCCTATCCAATGACCCCTGGCAGAGTCGGACGTTTACCTCCGTGGAGGTTAGAGTGGAAACAACACTTGTCACTGCTTGTATGAATTAACAGTCATTAGAGAAGGAAATCAACAAGCAGGGTTTATTACTTACCTGGGATCTAAAAATATCTCAGGTCGAGTGAGAGATAACAAAATCAGAGAATCGGTGATTCAAATAAAATGATTTGGAATTAGCTCATTAAGTTCATTAATCACTAAAGATAACTGTTTCCCACTTTAATTTCACTTTTTCACAATAGTTTTTGGGCAAGTGAATGCATATTAAAATCCAATTCTATTAGTTGTAATTTTAAATATTTGGGGAGAGAACCAAACAACATGCCTGCAAGCTATGCGGAGTAATTCTTCAGATCTCACTGTATCCCTAAGTTCATAGGTATGCCTGTAGTTAATAACATTTCTCTTGGGGCCCAAACAATAGTTTAATGGGTAGGACATTTGCCTTGCATGTGGCTGGCTGACCTGGGTTCGATTCCCAGCATCCCATTTGGTCGCCTGAGCACTTCCAGGAGTGATTTCTGAGTGCAGGGCCAGGATTAAACCCTGAGCTTTGCTCGGTGTGACCCCCAAAACCAACCAACCAAATAAATACAAAATAAAGTAATGTCTCACTAATAAAAATTTTAAAGAAAAGAAGTGAAATTAAAAAAAAATAGAATACAGGAAGAAAAATATGACCTCTTCAGGCTACAAACCTGAGAAGCAAATGAAAGAAAACCAGGTTGGGGATTCAGAACAAGTACAGGATGCAAGTCAGATCCTTGGTACATACAAATAACTCTGTGTTTGAGCAACTTTTTTTCTAGTCAATCCTCGAATGTTATACCATAATTGATTCTGAAGTGCATTGTAATCTCCTAGGAAAAAAAACCTAACTCCCCCTGCCCAAGTTTGGACTCTTTTATGCATTGTCCCATGTCATGAGTCTGTATTTTTGGATGAATGAAGCTCTCCTATTTCTCCTGATAATAAGGCAGCAGGACACAGTCTGGCACTGCAGCAGAGGTCACACTGACATTCAAAGACTTTACAAGCATGACCGAGTGAAAGGTCAATATATGATTGCCAACTGCCTTCTTCGGACAGTTTGAGCATAAGGTCAGGTCATGAGAAGCAGTTTATAATATCCTGGTTAGCACTGGATCGTGTTAACTATAAGCAGCTACCAGGCAGCCATGGCTGAAGAGTAAATTTTAAAATTTATGACATGTCATTTCTCAGTGATTCGAGGTATATTTATTTAAAATGAGGTCTTGGTTCAAATTCTTGATTTGCACTACATACTATGTGATCTTGGGTGAATTATTTAATTTTCTGTCCTTCTATTCCTTTATCTGTAAAGCAGTGATAGGAAGAATACCTACAGGGACTGGAGCTGTAGTATAGCAGACAGAACGCTGGTACCTCATATGGTATAAAATGCATTCACTTGCCCAAACACTACTGTACAAAGTGAAATTAAAGTGGGAGAACCAGGGCTAAGTCCTGATGACTGCTGGGGATGGCCTTCCTGCCACAAAAAGAAAAAAAAAAAACAACAAAAAACAGTACCTATCTACATTTCAATCTCAGGTTTAGCTAAGTTAATGCAGCTGAAATATAGAAAAATGTCAGGCGTTTGCAAATAATGCAATGATCATTAGTGACTACCATCACCTGAAGCTTGCAGTATTGAATTTAATTAGATATTGGTTGTTTTACCAAAGAGATTTTTGAGTCCCGTTGATAAGTTAGAAATTGTTCATGCAGAATTAAGAGAGTCAAAGCTTCCCATTGCCACACACAATTAGATATTTTTTTCTGAATATTAAAGTTAGAGAAGCAAGTTCTTTCTGGTTTGCTATTTTTAAAAAGGAAAGGTCATCTTTTAAAAACTTTTGAAAATATGTAGCTTCTTTTCTGTTAGGATTGAAAAAAAATCACAGAGACCTTGCCCACACCAGTCATCCTGCCACTTAAGAAACGACCTAGCCTCACTACTAACCTCAAAGCAGCTAAATCTCACACTGGAAGTGAAAACCCTGGGCTACCTGTTCTTGGAATGAAAAGAGGAAGATTCCTCTTTCAGCCTGAAGCCACGGCAGCCCACACCTACACACTCTGACATAGAAACAGACCAGCTCCATAACGGAGCCTCATGCACCTGCCAAGCCATCAGACCATTCTAACTATATAGCTCCGGAACTGTGC
This sequence comes from Sorex fumeus, assembly GCF_029834395.1. Classification (NCBI taxonomy): domain Eukaryota; kingdom Metazoa; phylum Chordata; class Mammalia; order Eulipotyphla; family Soricidae; genus Sorex; species Sorex fumeus. The sequence continues at coordinate 17,139,505 of NW_026606096.1, read as the reverse complement.
AGCTCTATATGCGGCCGCAGGACACCTCCACGTTTCACAGTACTGTCAGCCCAGTAGGATCACAGAAAATCTCATTGCAACGAACATTGCATAGAAGCCCACCAAGCTCAGAGAGCCCAAACAATAACACACAAGGCTCATCTAGCTCCAATCAGCCCATTGCTTAAATCATCAAACAATGGCTTTATAGCAACATTGTGGGCTCTAATGGTGATCACAAATTATCTTTTATTGATCTAAGTTTTGGTAATTCCATTTACCTTTGTGTTGTGACAAACAATATGAAGTAAATTTGTTTGTGCCTGCAAGGGGGCAGTCTCGAGTGATGGGTGGGAAACTGGTGACATTGGTGAAGGGAACATCACACAGGTGGTGGGATTGGTGTTAGAACATTGAATTTTTAAAATAAATGTATTACAAACAACTCAGTAAATCATGGTATTATAATTTAAAAAAAAATAAGAAACCACAGGTCCTAGTACCTTTTTGTTCTTTCTGCATAGAAATTCAGTTCAAGATGCTATGTTAAAGCATCCCAAAGAACTATTGCTCTGGGGCTGGGGAGATGGTTCAGAAAGTCAGAGAAAATTCTTGTCTTGCATGTGTGAGGTGCTGAATTTAGTCCTTGGTACTGCATGGGAATCCTAGCATCATTGTGCCCAAGTAGCACTGCATGGCAGGCGGGAGCATAGAACCAGCAGGTTTGTAACACTTTGCTGAGAATTGCAGAGAGTTGGCACGGGCCCTTGAGAACTACTTGGGAATTCACACAAACCCTCAAAAATATAAGAAAAGAAAATACTGTTATGAATTATAGTAATCATTTCTACTGAAGGTTAAAGGGCTCAACATCTGAAATACACTGAAAAGTGTGAATATGAGTGTGTGGGTTGTAATTCTGTCTTTCCAGAGTAATAGAGAACATACCGCAGAATGATCAGAAAGATCTGGAATTGAGCCCCAGGGCTGCATTCTATCATAGATACTGTAAAATCCAGGGAGCTCCCCAAGGCTGGATAAGTAGAAATAAATCTTCTCATTCCTAAGGCAATTGGACTTTTGTGTATGACTCGTGTTTGTTTTTTTAATGAGTCCAATGGAGAAAACAGTATTTTCCTCAAAAAAGGTTGCATTACTTTAAGAGTTTTCAATCGTGTTTGTGCATTTAAGTTGAGGACAAGAGAAGTAGTTCAGAGGGATAAGGTACTTGGCTTATATGCTGTCGACCTTGGTTGATCCCTGTCAACCCCTCCCTGCCAGGGGTAACTCCTAAGCATGGTGTAAGGAATAGCCCCTGAATTTGATAATATGCCTGCCCCAAATTGTCCAGGTAAGCAGAAAAGTAGGCTCTTATAAGAAGGTACACTTACCTTCTAAAAAATCCACCAGAGAGACTCACCAATAAATCTCAGAAAAGATTAACAAGCTGCAGAGACGCCTCCAGAACCCAAAGTCACCAACCAGTTAATTTAACTCTAGTTGTACCACCTTATTCAAAATTTTTGACATTTCAAACTCAGTCTTACTGATGTACCAGGAATAGCACACCACATTGGATGGGAGGTAAAGTAAAAGGCAACCGACCTCGATTAAAAAATATTAGCACACAGGCTCAACCTGCAACAACATGTTAGTAATCTCTTATACAGGGGCTTAATCGCTCTAGGGCGAGATACAACAATCTTCACACACTTTCTCTAAAGAAAGCTTTTTGATAATTTTTAGCAAATTATTCATACCAAGCAATACAAAATAAATTATTTGAAACCTGCTATTGGGGCAGACTAGAGTGGTGGTTAGAAAAATTGGAAATAATATTGGTGGGAAGGTGTGATGGTGGTGGAGTGGGTGTTGGAATATTGAATGTCATAAATTATTGTGAACAACTTCATAAAAATAAAATAGATAAAAAATAAAAAATATTCAAGTATCATTGAAATACTAGTTAAAAAACTCAGGATAGGTGCATTTATTTATAGCAATCATAGCAAAAATCTAGTGTATGGATGGGCTTGTCATATTAGTTTACAGTGTGAGAACGTCTCTCAGAAATGTGATTCCGTTTGGGTGCAGAGAAAAGTGTCAACTGCCAGCAGCAAAAGTCTCTGAAACAAAGATCTCAGCAGAATCAGAGGCCAAGGGATCACAGAGCTCGGTGCAAAGAACCAGGAGGAGCAAGGAGCGGGGTAGAAGAGGGGGAACTGGTGTAGGGGTGAGGAGCAGAGCACAGAGCAACAGTCCGGGTCATGGAAGAGACAAGAAACCATTGGCTCAGGCTCAGGAGGATGTGGAGGGTGGCCTAAGAACAGCCTCAGGCCAGGGTGAGCTGCAGCACGCAGGGCAGGGCATCTCAACTCAAGTCACCTTATTTGCTTGAAGCCCCAGTTTCCCCAATGCAGAGCTGGGAAAAGGGAAGTTGCTAGAGTTATGAAAGATAATATCCATACACAGCACATGCTGAGTCATTAATAAACAAGTAAACGAGGGCTTTTGAACTCTCAAAACTTGATGAAGAAAAGTTTCATGGGTACAAAGATAATTTATCAGGCCCACAGTGGGCTGGAGTGATAGCACTGTGGGTAAGGCTTTTGCCTTGCACACGGCCTACATGGCCAACATGGCCAACCCGGATTCGATTCCCCCGCCCCTCTCGGAGAACCCGATAAGCTACCGAGGGTATCCCACCCGCACAGCAGAGCCTGGCAAGCTACCCATGATGTATTCGATATGCTAAACACAGTAACAACAAGTCTCGCAATGGAGACGTTACTGGTGCCTGCTCGAGAAAATTGATGAACAACAGGAGGACAGTGCTACGGTGGGCTTTAAAGGGGCTGGAGCTATAGTACAAAGGGGAAGGCGTTTGCCTTGCACACAGCTGATCCGGGTTTGATGTCCAGCATCCCACATGCTCCCCCTTGAGCACCGCCAGGAGTAATTCCTAAGTGCAGAGCCAGGAGTAACCCTGAGTATTGCCAGATGGGACCCAAAACCATAGTAGGCTTTAAAAATTATTTTTGCATTTTGAATTTCTTGATACGCAACAAACTCCGTCTGCCTTAGTTCCCACCATCTTTGGTTTACACCCTGTCTATTGTACTCATTTATGTTAACTATCTAGTAACTTGAGTCATTTGTATTAAAGATACAGTCTACCTACTTAACTCATTTGTATTATCTGCTTGGAGCATGGGGGTAACTGGACTTCTGATCTTGAAAGCATGAGCAGTTTTTCAGAGATGGAGACCCAAGGCTAAAACACACATCCAGAGTTTTAAGGATTGTAAAATGGGTTATGGGTCCTAGAACCTATTTGAAGAGTGTCAGAAGGACCACCAGGTACTGAAAATGTGCCCGGACGAGGGCAGTAAGGAATTATTGCACGAATATGCTGGAAAAAGTTTATTAGAAAACTGATGTATAATGGGGCTGGGGATATAGTACAGCAGGCATGGTGCTTGCTTCTATGCAGTTGACCTGGGTTAAAACCCTGGCACTTCATATGGTCCACTGAGCCCTACCACGGAGTGATCCCTGAGCACAGAAAGGGTGTGGCCAAAATACCTGGAAGGAAGGAGGGAAGGAAGGAAAGAGAGAGACAGAGAGATAGAGACAGAGAGAGAGAGACAGAGAGAGAGAGAATGGAAAGGAAATTTTTTACATCTTTCCTTAAATTTTCTCAGTGGGTAGGGAAGTTTATCTTGCCTGCGGCCGACAGAGGTTTGATCTCCAATGTCCCATTTGGTCCCCCAAAAGTGCTAGGAGGAATTCCTGAGTGCAGAGCTGGGAATATCCCCTCAGCATTTGTCAGGTGTGACCCAAAAAGAGAAAAAAAAAGGAAGGAAGGATAACTAGTAAACTGGTGTAGAAAAGCCAATTTTGCAGGTACAAAATTGGTCTAAACTATTAAGGTCAAAAATTAAATTCAAAATCTCTGAAATATTTTTGTAAAGATGAATAAATTACATCATGCCAATATTTGCTAGCAGTATAGAACTATTCTCCCGTTGTTCATCGATTTGCTCGAGTGGGCACCAGTAACGTCTCACAACAAATTGAGAGACTTGTTGTTACTGTTTTTGGTATATCAAATACGTCACAGGTAGCTTGCCAGGCTCTGCCCTGTGGGCGAGATACTCTTGGTAGCTTGCCAGGCTCTCTGAGAGGGGCGGAGGAATCAAACCTGGGTCAGCTGTGTGCAAGGCAAATGCCCTACCCCTGTGCTATTGCTCCAGCCCAGTATGAAAATATTTTATATAAAATATAAATATATTATATATTAAATATGTATGTGAATAATTATAACTATGATGTCATATCAAACAACTTTATTAAGAAGTCTCTTCCTAATTTCCTATTGTTTTCTCTCAAGAATTTTTTTTTAAATTTTACTCCCCCCGTGAAGAAATTTTCTAGAAGAGAGTATGGGGGAAATTGTCTGCCATGGAGGTAGTGGGAGGGTTGGAAAGGGGGGGTATACTGGGTAGATTGGTGATGGGGAACTGTACTGGGGGAGAGATGAATGTTTGATCATTGTGTGATTGTAACTCAAACATGAAAGCTTGCAACTGTATCTCACGGTGATTCAATAAAATTTAAAAAAAAAAAGAAATTTTCTAGAGGATTTCCTAAAAGTTTGAGTAAGATAGTAAAGAAAAAAAACAAAATGCTCCCCCACCCCTGCCAAAAATTTAAAAAAAGCAATTACTTGAATAAAATCATCCACTAGAGGGCGTAATGACACAACATAAAATCTGAGAGAAGCTAAAGAAATGGGCAAAGGCTTAAATTATAAACTGGCCCAGAGGATATCCACCATCTGACACCGAGGCATGACTATATTGGAATTGCTCTGGTAATAGTTAAGAGAGAACATTTCTAATCTCTGTCTCAGATCCATTAAATATCCCTGCATTTCTGCATTCTTAATAAGCCTTCTGGTATTTATTGCTATTTCTAGAATTACTTCCTAAGAAAAGAATAAGTCAGGGAAATATTTTAGAGAGCTGCTATGATAATAACGGATTCTTTTTTGGAAGGTGAAATATTTCTATCCACCCTCTTTTGCATCCTCTCTTTCCAATAAGTCATCTAAACATGCCTAGTTACTGTCGTGGGTTCAGGCACTTGCTTTGCCCGCTGACAGCCTCAGTTCAATCCCCTGAGTACCACCGGGGTCACTCGTGAAGCACAGAGCCAGAAGTAGCCCCTGAGTACTGGTGCATGGGGCCTAAACTCCCTCTTCCTCCCCAAACAGATAAATGATATACCGGAAGTTCCTTTTGGGGTGGAGGAGGATGGCTCCTGTTTTTATTTTAAAATTTTACATTAAATTTTCATTAGTTAACAATACTGTAGAATTTCAGGGATGTACCTCTGTATATGTGAATCACTCACCACACCCACCAGCAAAATTTCCAAAACATCAGTCCCCAGTGAGCCCCTACTAACCCCCTTTATTCTCCAGTGACCTCTGCAGTGTTTACTGGGGCTAAGAGGTGATTTTCTTTTTGCCCGTTTGCTTGCTTCAAATCTTTCTAGTCTACAGCTGAAAGAAACTATATGATAATTGTCTTTTAATTTCTCACTTAGCATAATAACTTTTAGTTCTATCTATTTTGCCCCTACAGGGATGAGTTCATCTCTTTAATGCAAGAGCAGCATCTCTTGGAAGATAGCTTCTTTCTCCAACATCAGTAGATGAGCATCTTACATCTGTTTCACACACAGGCCTAAGTGTGAGGTTACTGTCCTTTCCATTTTCACTTATTTTAAGGAATTTACATACCTACCACCAGCGGCCAGTGATCCTTTTATATTCTCACCAACACTTTAAACACAATTTCTAAGTATGTTACTGAGAACAAGAGATGACTTACAGGACTAGAGCTCTTATTTTGCACAAAGGAGACCTGGATTCAGTTCCCACGAGCGCCATTGGGAGCAACTCTCCAACACAACTCCCTGGGAGTAGCCCCTGAAGAACTCACGCTCTTTTGCATCCTCTCTTCCCAATAAGTCATCTAAACATGCTTAGTTATTGTTGTGGGTTTAGACACTTGCTTTCCATGCTGACAGCCTCAGTTCGATCCCCTGAGCACCACCGGGGTCACTCGTGATATGGGGCTAAGGTTCAAAATCAAACCATTAGTTAAAACTAATATTTTGTTCTTCCTGGATAGATTTAAGACATTGCCTGGACTGTTTAGAGTCACCACTGCACATACTATATTCTTCCCCCGGAAGTCTTTTCATGTTGATTTCTGGGGTGTGAACTGCCTTACTGCCTTTTCAGTGACTCTGCAGAAGGCTTGTGGGGTCTGTCTACGTATCCAGTATGCCTGCCTGCCTACAATTACCACACCTTCAGTTAAGGAGAAAGAGCTCATGCAGAAAGCAGAATTACAGAGTGGAAATAAAACAGTGGAAATCTTTTATAAAAGGTACCATTTTACCCCCTCATTTTCTCCATGAGGCTCAGCTTACAGAACTGAAATGATTATCTTAGAATAATAAACATTGTTAATTATTAGTTTTTTCTCTAAAGTTATTGAATTGCATTTTTTTTTCAGACTCAGGAGCTAATTATTGAAGCATCACAACCTAACGGTTATTTTGTTAGGTGTCAGGTAATAACAAAATTCCAACTTTTGTGAAGTTTACCTTAGAGTCATAATTTTCGCTGGAAGAATAACTAACAACTGTATAAACTTTTTATCAGTAAGAGATATTGGGCTTGGATTATGTAAGTGCTTGTACCCTTCTTTCCTGCCCCCTCATCTCTTTCTCTTTCTTTGCTTTAGGTCACACGCAGTAAAGTTTAGGGTCTACTCCCAGTTCAGTGCTCAGGGCTCAGCACTTGGTGGTGCTCAGGGGACCACACCGCTGAGGACCAAACCCAGGCTGCCTGTGTATAAAGCATGTGGATAGTCTTACTATGCTTGAGCATCTCTCTCGCTCCCTCTTCTTTTTCTTGCAGTGTGTTATGTGTGAAAGGTAGCTTTC